>NW_027499339.1:0-99018 GCF_021521415.1 Bidens hawaiensis
AGAACAAGTAGTTTCATAATAAGAGGATTCCCAATCCATTCTCCAAATTATGTGGAGTTTTTATTTTTATTTTTTTTTATTACCAAAATAGGGCAGGAGCAATAATTATTTGCCAAAATTGATGATTTTAAAATTATTTACTAAAATGGATATTTTCTTTAAAACTTGTTTTTCTCATTCCTAATCTTTTTAAATAAAATAACTTTAATTTAAAAAAATTGTTCTTTTAAAAATGCTAAGAAAATTTTCTAACAAAAATAAATAAAATATATTTTCATATCATAATATCTCATCATCAACAACAACAAGAACAATGTTTTTTATTCTTCTATAAAAGCTTCAAGCATCAGTAACTTTAAAGAAAAGCTTTTTTTATCAATGGTTTTAATTTTATAAATAGCTTTTTATTTATTTAAAAGTATTTTTATAAATGTTTTTGTTTTAGTTTTTAAATTCATTCAATATACAACTTTTGCAAACGTTAAACATAGTTTAAAAAAATAGTTCAAGTGATATGCTATAGTGAAAAAAAGACTACGATAATAAAATTATTACTATTTAATATTTTTTATATCCAATATACATTTTCAATTATGTATAATGTATTACGAAAATAATTCTTTATTTAGAATGGCATTTTCAAAATAACAAGATATAGTTGTTGAGAATTTGGTTGGTATCGTTTCAGGTCGTTATGCTACCAGCACTCGCTATAATAACGACAAAAACCAAAAAAAGAATGTCTTGATATAATCAAAAGGATATTGACACATCTTTTAAATCAATCGAGAAAACCATTAAAACGTATACGATATTGTTATTTGGTGGAAATCAGTTTAGTTCGTACGGTACCAACACCCATATAGTATACAATTAAAAATAACAATCAATATTTAAACTTTATGATAAACCTCATGTTCAAACTTTTCTATAAACAGGTGAAAACATATTATATTGGTATCTTAATTCTTTTGTCACGCAAAATAAAAAGATAATTGAATATCAATATAATTAGTTATACAAAAAATTGAAAGCAAAACAAACGAATAAATTAGTTTACAAATACTTTCATAAAAGGAATTAAAAAACACTTAAAAACAACTTTCGATAAAAAAAATCTAACCAACAAATGTCTTTATTTTATTCAAAAAAAATTACTTAATCTTTTTAGATATAATTTTTTTCAATAATCAGAGTGAGAAAAACAAATTGAAAATAAATACCTATTTTGGTAAATATTTTTAAAGTCACCTATTTTGGTAAAATAATTATTCTACCCACCCTATTTCGGTAAAAAACTCAATTATGTGAAGGGGTTATTCACTTTTCATAAATGGTTAAAAGTGGTTGTGAAATGAGGAGTGAGAAAATTTTACTGTTCATGATTAAATTTGAAAAAACACACTGTTCACCTCTATAATTTTTTTAATGTTTTTGAAAGTGGTTGTGAGCAAAAGAGAGTAAATGCAATGATAAAAGTATAAAAAAAGTATTATTTAATTGAAAATAAGAGAGAAAAGATGGTGTTTTTAGTGTAATTATAGAGATAAAGATGGAGAATAGATTGAGAATGCTCTAATACCAGGATTAAATCATAGGCATTTAGATCATGTTAATCAATAGTTAAGATTTAAAATTACCAAAAACCGACATGCTTTCCTATATTTATTCTTTAACCATAAGTTGTAATGCCACACGTCAAAAATCTATTGGTTCTTACCATTCATAGAAAACTTATTTTTTTAACCTTTTTTCTATACACACATGCGTACGCGCGCGCGCGCGCACGTGTATATATATATATATATATATATATATATAATATATATATATATATATATATATATGAAATTGCCCCTAGTTTTGTTGTTACCATAATAATAACTAGAATCTTTATATAAAGCTACTTAGGATGCTTTAACCTATCTAAGATTGACTATATCCGGTTCAAATACAGGCACAAGTTCATGTGTTTACCCGTCATCATCATTATCAGCAGCACCAGTTACAACACAAGCACCTGTTAATCCAACATCTTTGCCTACCGCACCCCCTACAGCATTATCTTCTGGTCCAAGGTAATTAATGCTTGTTGGAAGGATAAGCAATTTGGTGAAGTTATATCTTGTATAATTATATTGTTGTTTGTTTATGTAGGACACAATATCCACCTCCACCAGCAGTACCAGGGTCTAGCATAGGAATCCCTGATCCAACGGGACTTGGAGCTTTTGGCCCGAGCCCTCCCTTGGTGAACACACCATCTACATCCAACAATCTGAGGCCCTTCATTGGCTACCTATTAACTATAGCATTCATCATCATGTTTGGTCTATAGATGAGTCGGTTTCTATCTTCACTAAGTTATAAGGTTTCACTTTTGAGCTCTAGGGTAATGGTATTAGCTAGACATATAAGTTACAAGATTGCTTCATATGTATGATTGGTTTGATTGTATACTTGCTATGTATAATACTAATAGACAGAGGGTTTTTCTTTTTAGTAAAGATGAAGTGCTAAACTAGTATTTATGACCATGGGACATCAAACTAATTTTTTTCACAAGTGTCTTGTGAATCTACTTTTCAAATATATAAAACCGAAAGAACCAGGATATAAAGCTTTCGGATATTATTTTTGACAAAAAATCAGATGTTGAAGCAAGTGGGAGCTTGAAAGTAATTTAAGGATAGGTTTTTATGTCCTTGATTCTTTTGGTTTTGAAGGCTCACAAAATACCAACATTTTTGGCATTTATTTTTTTTAACGGCCAATAAACATAGAATGTCTAGATATTTCGTACGGGGTGCCCCAATAGCAAAAGGCCACTGTTAACTGGTCCAACCTAGCGATACGAAACCCTTAAATACCTCCACTAAGAAATCTAAACTCTCTACCACTACACCATATTATAAAGGCTTTTTGGCATCTAAATTGTTTGGACTATCTTGCATTAGTTGTAGAAATAAATATAGTATATTTAACATGTCTAAAAACATATTTTTGTAGGGTCAGGTTATTCTATAAAAGGGGACAAAATGTCACACTTCCACTTCGGGCCTAGAAGTGTGACTCTTAATTGATACATGTTTTGTAAATATATCAGAGTTGCGGGTTGCATTAGCGGAAGACTTTATTTAAAATAAAATATTAATTAACTTTGAAAACTTCCCGGATAATAAATATCCGAGTGTTTGATTTAAAACTCATGTTTAATCTGTTAATTAAATGATTAAAAACTGAGCCATTTTCTTGTAGCGAGTATCTAACTCCTTGAGTAACTCTAATTCCTTGTTATATGTGCTAAATCTGTTTCCCTGAAATGTGGGAAAAATACGTTAGGGATATGCTCGTGAATCGTTGATTATAAAAGTGTTTAAATAACAATTATAATACAAATATAGTTTTTTTGACATTGCTTAGTAGAAATATTTCTATTTCGGTATTTGTAACACTGCCTTAAACACATACAAGTTTCTCCGAGCCACGCAGCCCATACCGGAGAACTAGTTATGACTGTTCAACCCGCGACTACGTAGCCTTCGAATGATAGGCTAAACAGTTATGTCTGGATCCATACACATGTTTAATCGGTCTGAGTTGCTTTTATTCTCTAATTTGTATTATAACGTTTTAGAGATCACGTAATCTCATGTAAATGTTTGACTGACTCTCTAAAACAAACAACCTGTTTATTGTCACACTCCAACCTAAGACGGAATACGCCGGGGTGGGACGTAATTGTATCATAGCTCAAAGACACTAATAATAATAAGTGTCAATATCTGAATTTATTTATTCATATCAACGTACACAAACAATTCAAAATTTAAAAGAATTTGATACAACATTTAAACTTTATAAATTTTAGTCTAAAGTCAAAGTCTATTTCTTCACTTCAGATAACTTCTTATAACAGCCTGTATTATGCGTTAAAATAATTTGTCAACAACACATATTGAGCGAGTAATTCACAGTTTGGTGTAAATATAATAATATCAATATGAGAAACGAACAATTCCTTGCGTATGTGAATAGCATTAATTAATATACACAAGTATAAGTGTCTTTTCATGCCACCAGAATACGAACATGTCTACTTGGACGGATTCGCAACCAATAACAACATAAAATAAAAGTAACAAAAGTGTCTTTTCGAACATGCCACTAGATTCGGACATGTCTACTCGGACGGCGTATGATCAAAACTATGAGGATGAGATACCAACCAACCATAAAACAGAAACACATAATTCATATAGCAATCAACAATTAATCGATCATCATCACAACCACGCAATTAATGAAATTGTGTTTGAGCGAAATAATATTATAATAATAGTTTCTAGTATGCATAATACCCCCAAAACAAACATAGAGAAAAAGGAGAGTGTGATTACTCACCTTAAGGTTGGAATGAGTGATGATACGATGATTAAAAGTTAAGGTAGCAATGGTTGCGCTTATGGCTGTAAACGAGCCGAGTCGGGCCGAGCCAGGCCCTGCTCGGGCTCGACTCGAACTTAACTCGAGCCAGCTCGGCTCGGCTCGATTTCAAACACCGAGCTGTGAAACTGAGATCGAGCCCGACTCGAGCTAAACTCGACGAGCTAACAAATTATTCAAACTTAAGCAAGGAAAAAATAAACTTACAAGAGGGTTTGATAAACTAAAATAGGGAATTGTTATTTGGATTTTGGAAAGTGGAAACGGTTCCACGAGAGCATCGGAATTAGAATATGATTTGCAACTATTTAGGAAACAAAAATCACTCCATATGTATTAATATGATATATATGTTATTATTAGTATCATTTGAGAACTCTTAAATTACTTAAGAACTTGAAGGAACTCTTAATAACTAACGTTTTTTATAAAAAATTTTGTATGTTGATGTTATTTAAGTGTAGTTTTATCAGTTTTTGACATCTATATTTACGATTACAATTATGAAAATTAGTTTTTTTTACGTATATCTATGTTTTTTTACACATATGTAAATTTTTATCACATAAATTTTACACATGTGTAACTTGTGATTTATATATGTAATCAAAATTATTTTTATAAATATGATAAAGCAAGTCTCAAATAATGTTAATATATAAAAAAAGTTAAAAAAATATTTGGTTTTTAATAGTTCCTAAAAGTTCTTAACTTTTTTGAGTTCTCAAATGAAACTAAACCATCTATATCATATATATATTATATGAGTCTTAGCGCACGAGCCAACGAGCCGAGCCTACGAGCGAGCCACAAGCCGAGCCACCCCAGGCTCGAGCTCGATCCGAACAAAACTCGAGCCAGCTCGGCCCGACTCGATTTTAGATCGAGCTTTTTTCAGGCGAGTTTTTTTCGGGTTTTTTTTTAGCGAGTTTCGGGCGAGCCGCGAGCTTTTTGAACACCCCTAGTTGCGCTTCTCAAGACACGTCAATAAAAACGCCCTAATTGTTTAATAAACGAAAAATTAATGAGGCTTATAACGGATTTGCGATTTGATGGTGTTTTGAGATTAATGATCTATTAGTTTAATTGTTAAAATAAATTTGGAGATTATTATATATATTATTGATTATTTATATTTTGTATTATTATTATTATTATTATTATTAATTTGCATTTATGCTATATTAATTTTTTGATAAATAAGTAACTATTATATATAATAACTATTATAATAATATAAATATTGATATATGTATTAATGGAAAAGTTAAACGCGAATTTACTTCGGACGTCAAAAGGTTATTGGTTCACTTTAAATCTATCACATATATATCAATGTATATATTTAAAAGGTATCTATCTATCTATCTATATATATATATATACACATATATGTATGTATATTGTATATGATATGTTGTAGTCGGGAAAAAGTTTAAAGATCCGGAAAGTAATGGCTTGGGGTTTGGTTTTAACAAAATAAAGTTTAATGGATATTATATTATTAATAAAAGGTTTAAAATAAAAGAAATAAAAAATGTTACACAAAAACGGGCCTGGGTGTTCGAACCCGCGCCCCCCATGCCAAGTCGAAGTTAATGTAATATGCATCTGCCATCATTGCAGGTATCTAACTCAGTTAGAACATCAAACTGAATTCTATAAAAACATTGCTTCAGCCGTTCATATTAACTTTATAAACCCTAGATTATGAATTTGTTCAATTGATTGATGTTTATCGGAATTGGTTTAGGGTTAATATTTACTAGAGAAAGACGAACCATAAGCCTAGTTTACTTACCTGAAACAGTAGTGGGCTGAGGATGAACGGTGAAATAAGGTTACGGCGCAACCTCGAACTCAAAACAAGTCTGAACGACTACATAGGTCACAATTGTGTTAGGGCTTAGTGTCATCGAGGTGCAGGGATGGTGTGTGAGAGTTTAATTGTGTTTTCAACGTGTTTATATAGCGATTTAGGGTTGGTTAAGCCGTATAATTAAATTGATTGAATTAGCTGTTGTATGGTTAACATATACTACAATTAGAGTGTCGGTGTGATTGTAATTAAGTGGAGAAATAATTTAGTTGAATCATCTTCGTGATTTAAGGCGAAAAAGACGAGTTACCATAGGGGGGGGGGGGGGGGAGGTGGTGGTCGGCTGATGGGAAAGGGAGGAGGAGAAGAAAGAATATTTGAATGATATTTTTGATGTGGTCGTTCATTGATGGTGCATAATGGATTAAAGTTAGTTAAGGGGTTTGTTTTGCTCATTCCTAATAGTTATTAAAAGTTAATAAGAAAATAAATAAATAAAACTAAATTAGAAGTAACAAACTTGGGATTAACCGAGTACAAAGACGGGTTTCGTGAAATAAAATAAAATGATCGATAATAAATTTATTATATTTGATTAAATAACAATAGACCGAAAAATAAAAATTTTAATGGGTGGGGTTTTACGGTTCAAATGTTACATTTATCTTATAGAGTATAAATATGCTTTGACTGTTTGTAAATGTTCATGTATTTACCTATGATTGTTTGTCTGAATGATGTGGTGATCTCGTTTGAAAAACCTTTATGAATGATTGATGATTGACCTATGATAAAATAGATTTATATAAATACCCGGATCATTTCTTGATCTAGCTATAGACCTTTAGTCTGGTTTTGATAGCTTTAAACATTGATTGATCATTGTTTGAATAAAATATTTGTACATACGATCTTTATATTTGGTTATCAATTATGTACTGAGTTTCTTCTTCATGAAGAAATGTCAATTTGATTATAACCCTTGTATGTAAAAATCTAATGTTTCTTAGTCATGAAGAAATATTAGTTTGACTATTTCTCTTGTATATGAAGCTTTATGTTTCTTAATCGTAAAGATACTACATTTTGAACATATCCTTATATATGTAAGATTCGGTGTTTCTTAATGTTGAAGAACAATATTTCAACTAGGGATGACAAAATAACCCGAACCTGACGGGTATACCCGAAACCCGAAGCATTCAGGACGGGTTTACCCGAAACCCGACGGGTATTGGGCCAGGTATGGGATTAGTTTTAAAATATTTTTTACGGGTACAGGCCGGGTATGAGATTTTGTGGTACCCGGCCCGATTACCCGAAAAAACATACCCGTTTACTCGAATTATATACCCGAAATAAAAACCCAAAAATTTATTATTATTTTCATTTTTTTCTTAACCTTTTTTGTTTAAGATATGTATTAAAAAGTATTGTTTATGTTTTATATGCTATCAAGTTTATACATAAAGTTATAGTATTATTATTTATTTATGATAACGTTTATATAGATACAATATGTGATATTTTAGTTTGCAAAAGTTCATATATAAATAAAAATATATATGATAATTATAATTGAAAAAAATCTACTTAAAAATCCTAACGATTTTTTTAATAATCTAATGGGTATATCTGATACCCGCGGGTAAACCCAATACCCGACGGTTAATTACCCGACACATACCCGACGGGTAATGGGCCAGGTATGGGACTGAAATTTATAATTGGGTACTGTGACAACCCGCAATATCCGTACAATCTCTTAACGTTAATTAAACGTGGTTATCATTCATAAGCACCTTAAAATACATGTGTGCTCATGATGTCAATCCTAGTCTAATAAAATTTCATGCATGCATAATATATACCTTAGGTAATTATAGGAGTTACCGTGTCACGGGTTCAAACACTCGACACGACAATTGATGATGCTATAATAAAATAATAATTCTATATGATGCATTTTAATTTATTTATATATGTTATAAATAACGACTATGAACCATGTCCGAAGCATTACAGTACTTCATATTACGGTAAACAAACTCACCTAAACGAACATATATTATGACTAAAAGAGTAAATTTAACTTTCAGGTTTAATACCCTCCTGATAAACATGATAAAATTATTCAAGATTATAATCTAAATGAACTATAATAAAAATACTTAATAACGATTTAAAATTTCCTTCAACTCATCTCCATACAAAAATGAGTTATCTTTCGTATGATGCATGCTAAAGCCTATGGCATGCATGTGTGCATGTATAATGGTCCAAATTTTCATTTAAAGATAAATAAAACAAAAGACAATAACTTTCGTTAACCAAAAAGACATACCTCATTTAAATTATATCAAAATGGAGCTTTAGTAAAGAATTTAAAGAACTTTGGACACTACCTCAAGTCCTCAATTACACCATGCAAATCCCACCGTGAAGACTTTGACCAATTCACATGACACAAAACAACACACACATCCATGTTTACACCAAACTAGTGGTATTACCTGGCGGATTGCGCCGGGCAGGTTGGTAAAATCCATGTGCTGACAAAAACCAAGCATTGTTGGTCCTGAGCATTGAGGTGGTAAGTCGACACAAATTCGGTCGGTTTTCATCACGTTCATTACGGTACCATAACTAAAATAAAAAATTACAAAAATAAAATTGGCATTCCGTTAGTGTTCGTTACGCTCGTCATGAAACAGAACTAAAACAAAACCCTATGAGTCTACACAAATTCGGTCGATCTCTATCATATTCGTTCTGGTACAGGACTAAAAATTCAAAAAATGAAACTGTCACTCGGTCAGCTTTCTTTACGTTCCTTACGATACTAGAACTAAAACAAAACAATAAAAACAAAAAACAAATTTCACAGACCAATAAGGTGACGCAAAGTGCCTAAAGGAAGCTTTGCGGCACCAAACTTTTCTTTTATAGTTACTAGTGATGTATCTGTGCGTTTCACAGACTTTGCAGCGGCGAGTTTACACGAATACAGTTAGTTTTGGTTATGTTTGTTACCGTACCAGAACTAAACCTAAAAAATAAAATCGTCAAATTAACATATTTAAAACAAAAGAATAAACAAAAAATAAGTAGCGACACTCGTATAGTCGTACTGTAAAAAATAGCATAGTTATTCAGTCAGTAAAATAGTATAGAAAGATTAACATACAAAAGAATATGAAAATTAAAAACAACATTTATTCGATCGCTAAAACCGATCGGTGGTAACCCGAGCGTTGTTGTTCTTGGGCGTTGAGGTGCTAACCCGACGTGAATTCGGTTGGTTTCAATTACATTCATTACGGAACCGGAATTAAAGCAAAAGATACATCTATAAAAATTGAGGTGGGTCAATGGGGTGGTGTCGATTGGTAAAACTCAGATGTTGGTCAAACCTGAGACCCGTCAGTTCTGGATGTTGAGATGGCGAGTCTACGCGAAGTCGGTAGGATTCAATCACGCTCGCTATAATACCATAACCGAAACAAAAAAAAAAGATAATTTGGAGGTCAGGCGGTTTCCGTTTCTATTACATTCATAACTAAAATAACAAAAAAAATTTCATTGACCTGTTTGGTGCCGCCACTTGGCATAATGAGGCTTTTGTGGCACCAAACTTTTGACGAAGTCTATATTTGTAAATAATATTATGGTAATTTAGGTAACGATATTATTTTACACATAAAAGAATAGTTGACTTGATTACTAATTTATATTAAAATTAATTTGTTAATGTATTAGAAATTACGTAGATGAAAACCTGATGACTTAGAAGCCTATGTATACATGTTAGTTGAATGTCATGTGGATACCTTATTTTTGTTTTAATGGTGATGTAAGATGTAAGATATATTTAAAAAAAATCATATTCTAAACAAAATAAAAACAATAAGAAACTGCATTATCTTCTTAAAAAGCATCCATGAGGACCATGACAAAACTACAAAAAACTTGAATATGGTGACAAGCAAGACTCGACCACGCGCAGAATTCCGTTTAGATAATAAACATCCAGTTCCTTGACCACTAGACCAATACAATTAGTTGGCGTTCTATTCAAGTGATTTATCTTAAATATTAAAATAGGCTATAAAAAATCTTGACACCAACCACCACTTTTACTCTATATATAGATCATGGTGAATAAAGTAGGAAAGTTGGATACTACTCTCTTTTAAGACAAAAATACAATCTATATACAGTTGTAGCACCAAAGTGGAATCAAGACAAACTTAGTACATGCGAATTTATATATAGTTTCACCAAAGCTTATTCAAAAACCCCACCCAAACCATTCCCATGCATTTCCCTCTCCCCTCCTTTCAAACTCACGACAGCCACACACCCACATACAAAATATATGGAATTTATATTAGAACTAGAATGGTATGTGTGGTTCTAAAGTAAAATAAAAGATGGTGTCGTTTTATTAAGCAATTCAGAGGACTTGTTTAATGACCGGTGTGGGAAGTTTGAACGGATTAACCGTCAGTTGACTTTGTCAAACCTAATTGGATAATCTCATTGTCTAATTTCACTTACACAGTTACACTTAATTGAAACAAATATCTTTTAGTTAAACTTTCTTCTTATTATATTATAAGAAGTATTTATTACCCGCACGTTGCGCGGGTAGGTGAAAGGATAAAGCCCGAAATCGTTTTCGGAAGCATCTGAAAATCGTCAAAAAGAAAAACTAATTCTGAAAATCGTCAAAGAGAAAAACTAATTCGAACTATTCAAGGGAAACGAAACGAAAAAGTTATACATGTAAAGAAAGAGGAATCATCCAACAACGGTCTTAGAAAAACCAAGTCAAACTATTCAAGAGAAACAAAAACGTAATGCATGTAAAAAAACTTAAACTAAAACAATGTCCGCACAACGCGAAAACTAAAACTAAAACAATGTCCACACAACGCGTGCCTATAATGTATATTGGACATAACTTCTAGCGAGGACACTGCTTGTTGGTTACAAAGTATACACACGATAGTCTAGGATGCTTTTGACTTTTAAGAGTCCTACAAACATCAAACCCCTAATTTCAAGCTACCCTCACGCAAAAATGTATATCAGCTGTCCAGCTTATATATCCAAAACCAGCATTTGAAAGTGTCTTTCAAATATATCTTTTCTATATATAATCCAAATTTTGCGTGGTTTCCAAGTCACTTAAGTATTCTGCACATACACAATGTAAATGAACTTGAAAATTACCAACTCCAAAATAAAATACATAAAATAAGAGCAAAAACAAAAACAACAAATACACAATCACCCAATCAAAAGAAAAACGATGACGATACCACATTTTGCAACTGTGAGAAACACAAATAACCGAACAACAAAGAGAAAGAGTACTTAAGAGCTACAGAAGCATTGAAACATCACCGTCTTACTACGGTCACGTACGATTCCAAAATTGAGGCCGGAAGAAGATAACATAGTTCATGAATTCATGAAGACAGAGAGCAGAGAAGATGAATTAAATTCATTTAGAGAGAGAGAGAGAGAGAGAGAGAAAACCTTCTGATGTTGAAACGTTGCAGCCCTTGGTAACTTTATTGTGAAGGTAAGTTTAGGGAGAGCTAGCCACGTATATGATGACTATTCATTTCACTTAAAACGTGGCAATGAGTATAACAATTATAGCATGTAGTACAATTATTAATGCGAAAGTCACAACTTATAATACACCATGTACAACTTATATTGCACGATTTTGTTAAGTTGTTATTTAATATATATAATAATTATAAAATATTAGTATTTATAGGAGGTCTTGGATGAGCAAAGCCCCAAGGCAACACTTATTGTCACTAAACAAACACAAATAACTTAAATCTCTCTCATTCTCTTATATGTTCTCTTCTCGGCATAACTACCAAACACCCTCTGTTTCGATTAACATCCAACACACACCTACATCATTCTTTTCTTCCTACAAATCATAATCATTTTCTAAACAAGTTCCACGGCATAATCAAATCTAAGGAGAGTTGGTCAATTATAGGAGTTTGAATTCAAGTTCTAGTGCTCAAGTCAAGATATTATTCTTTAGCTTTACCGTAGGAGTTTGCCACCTATACTCACTTTCTTGTTCATATAATTTTAGTTAAAAGGTTATGCTAGAGTAAGTTCATCCAAAATAACATAACAAGAAATCACCTAGTAAATATGTTAAGGGAACAAACAAACTTGCTTAACGAATCGATCATACGTAAAAACTTGTTTAAAGTGACTTGTTAAGATACTAAACTAGAATATGATTTTTATACATTAATAATTTATGTAGAATATTTCAATCTACGAGTAGTTATATTAAATCAAAAATAAATACATAAGAATAAATATATTTACTTATTGAACGTTTCCAAGATATATAAAACTGATATATATATATATATATATATATATATATATATATATATATATATATATATATATATATATATATATATATGTATATATATGTGTATGTGAAGAAGCGTGGATCGACTCACTGGTAGACGATCTACCTTCCTCGGGTGTGATTATACTATTTCACCGATGGTTTTCTTGGATCTGTGTTCTTCCACCTACAAAATGAACAGCACCGTGAACTTACCCTCAGAAAGGGACAGAGGGGTCCTCTTTGGGGTAACCCTCCGGTGTGAGAATAAGTATTTGTGGGAGAAGATAATAATATGTGAGAGTAAGGAATTGGAGTGTATTGCTTAATAGCTGAATACTCTGTGATTGTATGTTATCAGGTGATATTTGATGATCATTCCTTGTGGAGTTGATGCTGTATTTATAGTGCTAGGGTTTCCACTGATTGGGCTCAGACCCAATTAGGGTTTTGTTGGCCTCCTCCAATTGCTCTGCGCCACGTGTCCTCTGGGACACCTGGTGCTTTCTCATTGGTTGCAATCACGTGGTAGCACATGTGTCATGCTGAGTTGTCCACCTTTCATTTGGCAGCTGTCAACATCAGCATATTCTTATTCCTTAAAAAGATACCTTCTGGAAGGTTGTCTGACGTGCACAATCAAGGTTGCCCTAATCTTGATTTGGATAAGGATGAGGTTGATTATGTGCATGTGTGATATGCGCCAATCCTGAGGATGCGCGAGGTCTTCTCTTTATTCTCACGCGCAGATGTTTCATGCGCAGATGTGATATGCACGAGCATGTGATATGCGCCGCGCGCTGATGCGCCACGCGCATATGTGATATGCGTGAGCATATGTGATGCGCGAGCATATGTGTGCCTGGGCATATGATGCCTGAGCATGTGTGGTGCCTGGGCATATGATGCCTGAGCATGTGTGGTGCCCGGGCATATGATGCCTGAGCATGTGATGCATGAGCATATGTGATATGCGCCATGCGCTTAGGTTTTGGCTTTGTGCCTTCATAATGTCTTGATTTCAAGCCTGTTGTCTATATCTTGTGGGTTGACCCGCCTCGCTTGGTGTTGAGGCGGGTACATACCTCTTCATATGTATATGTATATGTATATGTATATGTATATGTATATGTATATGTATATGTATATGTGTGTGTGTGTGTGTGTTTGGTTATTTTAAATTTATTATTACTTAATTTCGCAAATGTGACCAAGTATAGTTATACTTAACATATAACTATGGATTTTCTTATGACATTTTACGAAGTATTAGAGAGTATATAAAGTCTTTTACTTAAACTTTTGTAAAAATATCTTGATATGTAATTTCTTAACGACTTATAAAAAGATATATGGTTAAATATATTTTTAACTTAGTACTTTCCCTAAAATAAATATATAATGTCGTATAAATTTATTCGCTATTATCTAAATTACAAAGATAAATATATAGTTGGAATTATATGTTTATAAAACGAACTAGGTTGTTGGGTGAACACGTAGCATAAACTGAAATGCTTATATAATATGTCGAACCGACCTTAAGTTAGCACATACTTGTCTTAGGACGCACGTAGGACGAATGCAAACAAGAATTATTACGCATCGCTCACTAACGCCAAGGTGAGTTTCACGGCCCCTTTTCTCTTTTACTGTTTTACAAACTAGGGGGAGAAACATACTAAACTTACTTGATAACTTTGCATGAACTTAGTTAGTAACTTTGCATAAGCTTATTTAGAAACCTTTCATAAACTTATTTGACTACGTTTCATTAACTTATTTAGTAACTTTGCATAAACATATTTTATAACTTTACATAAACTTATTTCATAACATTGCATAAACTTATTTGATATTTTACATAAGCTTATTTAATATGATAATTAGTAAGCAAGACATAGAATCTTTATGTGAGTATGAGTTACACGAGGCCCTTAAGATCTTCGGATCAATACATTCTATAATCATTAACTATGGGTTTAGCCGAGGAATATGTGGGTAGTACTATCGGGATTGATCCCCCGCTCATGGTTAGTCACTCTAACCGACGTGCTAATGGGTGCATATAATCTAACACATTTACCATGGGACGGTACAAGCAATAAAACAACATGATTTAAGCTTGATTATAGGCTTATTCTCATATATTAATTTGTATTCTTAGCGTCTACAAAGGATTATCGATCTTGTTTAGGTTATCGTATATATCATATTGCATTGCATAAATCACTTATATATCTACAAAGGCTTTTAAATTCATAAACGCAAACCTTTTGACAATGTTTTCATTGGGAAAACACATTCGTAACAAACAAAGTTTTCAACTTCATAAATAAGTTTTTATTGTAAATTTTAATCATGAAGACACAAATTAGTCATAAACTATATTTTATTTATGAAAACATGAACGAGTTTTAAAGTGCCTTTTTGATCATGAAACATAAGGTTTGATAAACGTTTTAATTATTAAAGCATATATTTTCGAAATCATTACTTGTCTTATGCATTTTCAACATTGAAACAAAACATTTTCAAATCAACGGGTTTAATCATGCACTTAAAACTTGTGAACTCGTCAACATTATGTTGACTTTCAAGTATGTTTTTCAGGATATTAAAATCAGGAAGAAATGTGTGGGCATATACAAGCATCGCATCGCATCGCATGTAGGACCACTACATTAATTAATAGCTGTGATTATCCATTAATGTTGCCCTCCCGCGTTTCCACCTTGGCGGGGTGTGACAGGTACGGGTATGGGATTAGCAATACCCGGCCCGAACCCCAGCCCGTTGCAATCCCTAATTTCAACTATCACATCTGTATGTGCATATTATATTTCTTAGTTATAAATAAATATTATTTCGACTACACTCTTTGTATGTGAAAGCTTACATTTCTTAATCATGAAGAAACAGTATTTTGACTATAACTTCTACTTATGAAAAGTTATATTATGTTTAAATGTGATCAAGGTTTGGGCTATACCCCAACTATGGTCTAAGCCATTACAATAATAATAAAATAATATTTAAGCGGAACCCCTACCTCACACGGGTATTCGGAGTTAGACGCCTAAGACTGATCGAGCAACACTTCTACTCTATATCGAGTTCTAGAGCTTAGACTGTCAGAACTTCGGAGCTTGGCATGTACTACGAGATCGGCACGCCTCCCAAGGTTAACTATGTGTGTAAATGTGTGTTGGTGTGTGAGATGAAGTGCCATACACCTTTCTATTTATAGCTGATTTTAAGTGACAATGGGTAGCGCGAAGGACAAATGTCCAGGCCGTTCGCGTGATGCGAACCACCATATGTTTCGCTGAGTCATCAGATGTCTTGCCACGTGGCACCACGTGTCACACTTGCAGAATGGGTACTTCGCGTGGCGCGAAGGAATAACAAACTGGTACTTCGCGTAGCGGTAAGCAACTTAATGTCGGCTTATGTATTTTGTCTTTCGCGTAACGTGAAGACTTTATACTTGATCCGTTCGCTTAGCGCGAAGGAACAATATTCAGATTTTCATTTTTGGCCATTGTACTTTGATAGCTCATCACTTCTCGATCTAACTTCCATTGTTCAAAAATACTAAGGCGGCTTGCGGGGATGCGAGCGTGCGAAGGGCAAAGTGTGCCATCAAAGCGCCACATTGCGCCCATCGCCCATGCCCGTCGGGTGCTTTGCACCTTCCGCTAGGAATATGGAGAGTGGTTAGCCACATAAGAATATTACTATGGAAACTTTCTTTCTTATAAAGAGCTTCATTTTCTTCCCTCTTTCCATGTGGGATGAAAGTTTCTTTCTTATTTATACCTATGTGGAATGCTTCCACTTTCTTCCTTTTTTCCATGGGGGATGGAATTTTCCTACTTCCTTTGTATAAGATGCTTTATTTTTCTAATCTCATTTTTTCCATTACTTGTTTTGTGAATATTTTTAATCCATTGTCTTTTAAAGTTGACATTTTTAATCCAAAACAAACATGGGATTTTCTGAGATGTTACATCCTCCCTACCTTGAAATGGATCTCGCCCTCGAGATTTGCTGTCTTAGGTGTGGATGTTCTTATTTGTTGACTCTTGATTAGCTTCTATCTAATCTGATTGTAAGTCCCGAATCTGGATCACTACAATTATGATATCAACAATCTAGGTGTTGGTGCGGAATTCCAACACTGGATGATTCAAGAACACAAACACAGTACCAAGAATTTGCTTCAAAACACACGTTAATATTAACGTCGGGTGCTTAAGCACTATTAATACAATACTCGTCTATGATACTAGACGGACAAAACACAAGTGAACGAACAACCCCTAACCCTATACAATGCATTCTATATGTAGGGAACTAACCACTCAAGCCCAATACTAACCAAAATCCCACCAAGATCCAAATGGATCTCGGTTTACATACACAGCCCAAACAAAACAAACAAACTAAGTACAAACCAAATAACTAGGCCCAACAATCTCCCCCTTGGTTTGTAGCTTGGTTCTCAATCATGATCCATATAATCGATGTCAGTGTCTTTCAAACCACCTGCCCAAAATTTGCATCTGATAATAGAAGCCACCACGCTTGTATATTCTTTTGCAGCCAGTTCAAAAATCGGGTCGACAATTATTTGAAATGCACTGAGTGTCTTGATGTCTTTCTCTCCAAGCTTCAGCAGATCTCGTGGGTCAACAAATCTATACTGCCCTTTGCCCTTCTGCAGACGTACAACCACGGTAGCAGTTTCACTGTCATACATCCAGAATCTCATATTATCCAGAGTACCATCTGGAATAGCTTTAGGCACAGGAATACGAGTGACTTTCTTTGTAGTAGGCCACATGACATTGACCATTGTCTTTCCTGTCATTGGATCCACGACCCTCTTTGCTTTATTCAAGAACGAGTCTGCAGTTGGCATCTTTGGAAAGCCTTGATCAACTTGATTTCTCAGAAAGTTCCAGAAATCCCTACCATGTTTATCATTTGTTGGATTGTGGAATGGGGAGTTTATCAAATCACTGAGATCCACCTTAGTCCAAGAACCAAAGTCTTTCATCTTATTATAGTACTTAGTGGTACCGGACTTCCGTTTAACCCACCACATGTTCTTTTCAGCATCAAAACCCCATGACACAACTCCAGAACGATCTCCATACTTATCCAAAAAACCCTTTTGAAGAGTAACAACGAATCTGTCTGGGTGATCGGATGATTCAACATTCTGATTGGAGTTTTTCATCACCAGCAGCTTCTTCTGAATTCTATCCGACTTTTCTTTGGTGAGTGGAGGTTCAGATAGATATTGTTTCAACGTCTCAGATTCATCTATACTTTCAGCCTGACGAACAGTAGATCTACCACTTTGATCAACGTTGGGCATCTTTGAGGTTTTATCAACACTGCTTTTGAATTCATCTCCAATCTTCTGAACGAGTTTTTGTTGGAGGTCTAGATAAATGGCAGTTAACTCTCCCATGTTGGACTGAAGCTCTTTGATCTTGGAGTATTTATCAGAATTGCTGGCTTCTAGCTCTTGAATACGCACATCTTTCACGACAGAATCTTGTTCAAGTTCAAAGACTTTACGTTGAACAGCTTGCACATAAACGGGAACATCTTCTAGCACCACTCCCTTGCCTTTATCTTGCAAATATCTTTCTTGCATAGCCTGAATCTGAGCAACCTTTTCGGAAACATTTGAGCTTGACTGACCCAGATTGGACGGGCCAGAAGATCCAGAAGCAACATCAGTGTATGGCATAGTAGCCTCATCAGTGGATGGAATATCTGACTCAAAATCAAAATCACGAGCAATGTCATCAAGCATCTAATCTTGAGTCAGTGGCTCTGCAGTGGATGAACACGGTTCAACCCGAGTCTATGGAGCTTGTGACTCAGGTTGTGATTATCGCTGTAGGCTAGTGGTTGTTGTTGTTGCTGGTGTTGTGGTTGTTGTTTCAGTTTTACGAACCAGCACGCTCGATCTTAAATCTTTCTTTCTGCGCTTTCGTGGAATGAGATCAGCGGCTGGTTCCTCAAGGATGTCAACTTCTTCATTTACAACAACTGCCTGAGGAGGCTTAAGAGCGGTTGACTGTAATAATTCTTTGAAGGCTTCAAAATCTCTTAATTGCTCATCTGTCAGAGCAGTATCCTTTTCACGGTGTTCTGTCTCTTCTTTTTCCTCTAAACTGATCTCGAATGCAGCATACTGCCTTTGAACAGGTGTCACATGTTCATTGACAGTTTGAGCTATAACTGGTACAGCTTCAGTCTCAGCAAATTTACCAAACTTTTCCAGAGCATTGAGGCCCTGATATACAATCTTGGAGCCTTCCCTGGACTGCTTCATTAACCCAAAGGTGTTGGTTCCCATTGACTTCATATCCAATGTATCAACAGATTTGACAAGATCAGTGTAGCGAGAGTCAAAAATCATTTGCAGAAATCTGGGATACATGAGGAACATCTCTTTCTTATTCCCTTTCAAATTGCTCATCATTTCATTAAAAACAAACTTGGAATAGTTATAATTCCAATCCATAATCAGAGCAACAATAGCAGACATCTGAGTATGACTGATCTCGTCAAATCCCCTATTTCTTCTTGACACGCATGTGAAGAACGTGTGTATCAAAAACCTCCAGTATGGGTGAAATAGTTTCTTGATTGTTGGAGGATAAGCACCCTCATAACCCATCCTTGTAAGAATCTCAGAGACGGCAGTAGCAGAATATTCTGTCGGGTGATCAGGTTGATCACCAAACAAAAGCACATCCCTTATAATAGTCTCTGTGATGACGACCGGCTTATTCTGCACTTTCGAGTCTATCAACACAACTCCATCTGCTCCTCGTGGATTGATTGAGGCATTATTCGAAAAATCAGTGATCATCTTTCTTCAAATGACAGGGTTTTCTCGTAATGCATGAGAAATCCTGCAAGTGTTGAGGCCGACAATCATAGACTTGAATTCCTTGTGGGCCAGAGGTGGATCAAACAAATGTCCAACTATGTTATGTGTGTCCACAAACTTTAACGGAGCTTGATCAGCCATTTCTACACCAAACGAATCAAGTTAGTAAATACAAACTTGACTATAATTATATTTTAAAGCAAATTAGGCATTTTTAAGACATGAGAGGCCAATGATGACAAGATCACATTTGGAGGGCCAATAGAAAAATATAATAATAGTGTCACAATTGATCTCGGTCCACAATTAGTTTTCTGTCAACAAGAGATTTCGGTCTAATAAGGTATCCCGTCAAAAACAAGTGTTTTCTGTCCAGATTGACCGAGAACATGAGTTCTCGGTTAATTCCAGCGTCTTCGGTCAATGAAATTCAACTGAGAGCATGAGTTCTCGGTCAAGGCTGGGAGATCTCGGTCAACGAAAGTCAACCGAGAACTCCTTGACAGCTGGGGACAGAGAACCCTTTGGGTTTCTTCTTGGAATGTGTGTCGTCTTCTCCAAGTCACCGAAATCTCCATTAATCATGCAACGCAACCCCTTTAACTTCCAACAATTAACCCTAAAAAAATTCTCCAAGTCAATGACGGCTTAAATTCTTGCATCTCACAAGAGTAAGCAGTTTAGAGATCACTCATTACCTGTAACACGATCAAAGGAGCACCAAATACAATAGAATGTGATTAGCTTATGTTTGTGGGGATTTTCGGCTGAGTGGTTTGAGAGAATTTGAAAGTGTTATTGAATGAATGAGAACAAAATCTGGGATAAATATTATTTATGCCCAAAAGAGATGGGCCGAGAACCCATAAACAAGCCCAACCCTTTGTTTCAGCCCAAAGACATGTAATCTTATACCTGACAATCCAGTCTAAAGCCCAAAGTAATATAAACACATTGAAAATGACCCAGTTAAATCACATGTTTCGAGGAGAGTGATTTCGATATAAAGCAAATAAAAAAATAAAACATAAAGAAAACAAGAATACGTTTTGAGATTTTTGCAGATGGGATCAAATTTCAGCTATTTAAAACGAACCACCTTTTATGAAAAGATCCGAACATGAGATCATATTGATTAAGGTACTTTCACAATGATTCATTTTCAGCATTATTGTGACATAGTGAAAAGGTTGATAGCAGGTAATTTTCATGATTTTCATTGCATTAGTGATATAATTAGATTCGATTAGGCATAAGACTTACATGGACATCACTTATGGACCTCTGATGCCCCTTATCTATTCTTAAGGCGTATTTGGCTTTCCCCAGATCACCCCAATTTGACTCCAACCTCCTAGTACTTGATCAAAATACTTTTCTTTGTACAAAACGATTTTAAGCTTTAAGGTTGAACGTTGGACTTACATGCCATTCGGACTTACAAGCCTTACATTCAGGGTGTTTAGGACTTACTTTAGTGCCCCACCCCTGTAGTTCCCTGAGACCCCTTTAAGCTTTTAGAAAACAATTTTAATGATAAATTATAATTTTTTTTATGACACAAGTATGAAATATAATCTTTTTGGTGATCAAGATACTAACGGGCTCGTGTATGACTGGGTACTTGCTTTTCTGCCTATCATTCGGAGAGATGTGTCTAGAGACATGCAAATATCTTCGAAATGACTCTCCGCAATAAGTTTAGCAGATTTAGTTTATATCACTTCAAACTTTTAATTATCATGAAAAGCTTCCACGGACATCAATAACTAATCAAAAGCCCTTTTTAGCCTAATAACTTCACACGTTAGGCATTCAAAATCAATTTATCTATCATTTCTCAAAGGTTGAATCAATTTTCATTTAAAAAAACTTTAAGCTATCTGAAAAGCTTTTAGCTGAATAATAATATCATTTCCCAAAAGACAGTTTTGAAACTCGATCACCCCGGTCACTCTTAGGTTTCAGGTAAATGGCTACCTCGGATGTCCACAAATGGTTAACAGGACCAAACACATATGAAAATATATGTCCTTTCAACTTAGAGTTACCGACATAATTTTAAGTGAAATAATTCAAAAACACAAAACATATCACAATCGCCCCAGATGTTCCGACCGGTTTTGTAAATAAGTCCGCCACATTATTATCAGTGTGAACTTGTTCAAGGTGCATCAATTTTTGGTCAAAACAGTCACGAATAAAATGAGTTTTAATATCGATGTGCTTGGTTTTAGAATGTTGAACTGGATTCTTAACAGTTGCAATGGCAGCATCATTATCACAAAAAATGGGAGTATCAAGAAATTCCGGACCGTAATCTAGCAGCTGGTTTTGCATCCAGATAACCTGAGAACAGCAAGCTGATGCAGCAACATACTCGGCCTCGGCGGTCGAAGTGGACACCGTTTGTTGTTTCTTACACTGCCATGAAATGAGACAATCTCCTAAGAACTGGCATCCGGCAGATGTGGATTTCCTGTCAATATCATCTCCACCATAATTGCTATCAGCAAAAGCATAAAGATCAAATTCTGATTGTTTAGGATACCAAAGGCCTAACTTCGGTTGACCCTTCAGATATCTAAAAATACGTTTAACAGCAATAAAATGAGAGAGTTTAGGATTAGCCTGGAAACGAGCACACTGACAGACTGCAAACATGATATCGGGTCGGCTGGCGGTGAGGTACATTAGAGACCCGATCATTGATCGATAGTATGTTTGATCTACGGGACTCCCTTCCGGATCAGATGACAGTAAAGGCCTTTCCACATGGGAGTGTTAGCACTCTTGGAGTCTTGAAACTCAAACTTTGCCAGCATATCCTCAACATACTTTCCTTGATGCAGCAAAATTCCCGCTGAACTTTGGCGAACCTGTAACCCCAAAAATGTTGTCATTTCACCCAACGAACTCATCTAAAATATTTTCTTCATAACTTCTTCAAATTCTGCCCACAATTCAGCACTGGTGGATCCAAAAATAATGTCGTCTACATAGATCTGGACTAAGATCAAATCTTTTCCGACAGTTTTGCGGAACAAGGTTTGATCAATGGTTCCTCGCTTGTAGCCATGATCTAGAAGATGTGCTGTCAATGTAGCATACCATGCTCGAGGAGCCTGATGAAGCCCATACAATGCCTTGTCTAACTTGTAAACATGATTTGGCTTCTTGAAATCAGTAAAACCCGATGGCTGTTCCACATATATCTCTTCCTTGATCTCATTATACAGAAATGCAGTCTTAACATCCATTTGATACACTGTGAACCCCATAAATGAAGCGTAGGCAAAAAAAATGCTGATGGCTTCAAGTCTAGCCACTGGAGCATTAACCTCAGTGTAATCCAACCCTTCAACTTGACGAAACCCACGAACTACCAGTCGAGCCTTGTTTCGAACAATAACCCTGGTGTCATCTTGCTTATTTTGGACTACCCATCTCGTATCAAGTGCTTTCTTTCCCTCCGGTAACTCAACCAATCTCCAAACTTTCAACTTATCAAACTGATTTAACTCTTCATGCATAGCGTCTACCCAACTGGGTTCCTGGAGGGCCATGTCTACAGTCTTTGGCTCTATCTGAGATATGAAACAGGAAAACAAACAACTGTTTATATTTCCAGTCTGACTTCTGGTGGACACGCCCGTTTCAAGAGGACCTATGACGTTCTCAATTGGATGATCTTTCTGAATTCTTGAAGGAAGTAGTTGATCGGAAATATCACTGGTAGAGTTCAGGTTTGATAGATTCACGTCAATGTCAGCAAGAGGGTTCTTCCATCCGGAGGTCGCTGTACTATGTGAGTACGAAGTGCTGGCGACATATTCATTTGGAATGACATCGGGAAATAGTGTGCTCCCGAAAATCTGACGAATAGGACTCTCCCCCTCAACTGTCGCGGTATCTTCAGACGAACTTTGCGAATATTCATTTTCTGGAACTGCTTTCGGCTGAGAAACAGATGCGGGTTTGTCGTCATTGACTGGTTCTAGGACATCATCATCCAGGAGTGGAGAGATGTGGGATACTGCATATGAATCATCTTTCTCAGCATCCACTGTAGTACTGCCTGAAGGGTCTGTGTTGATGACCGTAAACACATTGAATGGTTTGAAGAGTTCATTATAATCGAATAGCCAGCCCGGACCAACACGAGCATCAGTCTCGTTTTCTTCCAACCAACGAACGTTATAAGATTCTAGAATCTTTTTGGTAGACTTGTTGTAGACCCTGTAAGCAGTATGGCCCGCATACCCAACAAAGTAGCAATCATCAGCTTTGGCCCCAAATTTCAGAGTAGACTCGAGGTTCAGTAGAGTGCATGGGCAACCAAAAGCCTTGAAGTGTGCGACAGTAGGCTTATGTCCATAGACAATCTCATAAGGAGTCTTCATTTGTGATTTGTTGATTATCACCTGATTCTGAACATAACAGGCCGTATTAATAGCTTCTGCCTTGAAAAATAATGGCAGCTTAGAATCACACAACATCGTCCTTGTCGCTTCAGTAAGAGTTCGGTTTCTTCTTTCAGCCATGCCATTTTGTTGTGGTGTCTATGCTGAACTATATTGACGAAGCACTCCCCTCTCTGAACAGAAATAATTTAATGATGCATTCTTGAACTCTGTACCATTATCACAGCGTATTCCCTTCAGCTTCAAGTTCAGTTGGTTCTCCATGAGCACTATAAACCTTTTGATCAAATTTGCAGTTTCACTCTTATTCGACACGAAAAACACCCAAGTAAAACGTGAGTAGTTATCAGTAATAACAAGACAATATGAGCTGCGTGAAAGACTCAAAACATGCACTGGACCAAAGAGATCCATATGTAGCAATTGAAAAACTGATGAGATGGTGTTGATCAATTTTGGTTTATGAGTTTTTCGATGATGTTTACCCAAGGCACAAGCCACACATTTTTCAATAGTAAAAAAATCTTTAATGGGTAAGCCACGGACCAAATCGTTTTTAGCAAGACGATTAAAATTTTTCATATTAGCATGACCAAGACGACAATGCCAAAGCATAGCATTGTGTTCCGACACTTTTGAAAACAAGCATGTTATTTCATCAGGAACATTTTTGTTCATGTCGATCACATAAGCATTATCTTTTCGTTGTGATCGAACAAGAATCCAGTCTTCTGGTATGATGATACCAGGTTTTAAAACCAAACATTCTTTCTTAGTAAAGTGAGTTGAAAACCTTTTGTCACAGATTTGTGACACGCTCAGCAAACTATGCTTCAATTCAGGAACGAAAATAACATTTTCAAATTTTAGAACACCGTTACTTACAGTACCCTTTTGTGTGATCTTTCTCTTTTCTCCTCCTGCAAAGGACACATACCCACCGTTAAAGGTTTGAATGTCGTGTAGTTGGGAAATGTCTCCTGTCATGTGCCTGGAACAGCCACTATCAACATACCAAGGTCTGATGATATTCCTCCATTGTTGCCCCTACACAAAGCGTGGGATTAGTTAGATTTTGGTACCCAGTCCATAGTTACACTGGGTAACCCTGATGCATTTAAGGTTGTCACGGGTTGCCACGACATGTCCCTTTTATCATCAAACATGGATTTTACAGATTCCTTTGCCGGAGATTTAGGCAACCATTTATGTCTACCATTGTATGATTTGGCATTATATGTACGAATGGTTGTCGTAACCTCCGGTGTTTTGGGGTTGGAAGAAGACGAGGTTGCCTTTTCCACCCGTTTTGGCTTAGAATTTGTGTTCGCTTTTAAAACCGAAGCCCTTTTCTAACCTTTTTCCGAAACATGTTAGGCTTGGTCTGATGAGAACTAAACCTGCCAGATTTGTTTCGGTTCCAATCATCGTTAGAGGAATTAGCCGGATAATGCCTGAATCTTTGCCTGTGTGAATTGTGAGGCATATAGGGCATATTCCTCTGATAAAATCCATAATATGGAACATATGGACGATGTGGATAGTTTCTGGCAATATGACCAGGATTGCCACAATTAAAACAAGTTTGACGTTTTATGTAGAAGTCACTTTGGGCAATTCCTCGTCTGGACTGGTTGTGTGGACCAGTTTGTTGAAAATTGCGATGGCCCCCTTTTTCATTATTCATATTATTCAGCTTATCACCTTGTTTGTCATTAGAGCATCACTCTTTAACAAATTTAGGTGGTAAGTATTTGTTGGATTTTGAATTTTATTTGGTACCACATTGTCAGAATTCAAACTATTAACCGAATCAACCACACAAAAATCCTTGCTCTTTAAAATAGAGCCCACACAAACAGTCGGAATAACAGAATTTAAACTAGGCAGTTTTAAAGGAACATCAGAAATAATGTCATTATTAAACTCAAAACAAGGGTCGTCGTCCTCATCAGTCCATTCCCTGACAGTTACTTTTTCTGCACATGAAGCAAACACATTAGAATCGTTCACTCCTGAAGTGGATGCATTCACATGTTCAGATTTGTCATTCTTATCATGTATACCGTACTTCATGTTATGTACCTTTTCTTCCTGTTCTTTGGTGACAGGAAATTGAACATAGTTGTCATTGTAAGGCAGGGGTACCTGGCTCTACCCTAATCCCTCACCTTCCTTTTCCTTCCACCATAATTGATTATCAATCATTGAATTTACTAATTAACTGGAACCCTTGAATTTTTTAAAATCAAGTTCAGCTCTTTCAAACTTAGCATTTAAGTTCAAAATTTTCTATTTGGAGGCTTCCAGTTTAGCAGTTAATTCAGCAATTTCCTCCTTGATATCTAGGAGGTGACAACACTTTATACTGAATTCAGACTTAAGCTTAGAGAGATCCTTTTTATATGCTTCTATTTTATCTAAGAAGGATTTTTCATTTTTCTTAAGTTTAAAGTTTTCTAATTTTACTCTTTCCATGTCTCTGATCAAGTTATCATTATGAAGTTTATATAAGTTGATTTTATCAACACAATCTAGAGAACATGGTTGAAAGCTTACCTCAGATGAGCTGGAGGGAGTGAACGCCATGAATGCGAATTGAAGTTCCTTGACTTGCTCCTTAGCAGCGTTTTCCTCTTCAATGTCTTCAACATTTGCAAAATTTGCGGTCTGATTTTCAATGTTGAGAGTAGCCATTTGATCCTCCCAAGAGAACTGTTGAGCAATCAATCCCCTTTCACCATTTCCCGAACTCTCACCAACATCTCCCCTAGCATTACCCACTGGAACCAGCGCCCTTTCTGTGTTTCCTTCCTTTGCTGGGTTAGTACATTCACGAGCAAAATGACCCGGATCGTGATAGTTATAGCATCTCAGAGTTTTCTTGTTAAAACCCACCTTTTGATTATTAGGCATGTTCCAATTGTTTCTACCAGTCCTCTTAGTGAATTTCTTGGCATGAAACACTGTCATGGTGATTTGCCAAGCAATATCCATTTCCTCAACATCATCTGGGTGAATCTGATCGAGTTCAGCAGCCACAACTGGTTGAACCAAGTCTCCAGCTAGAAATGCATTATAGCAGTTCATGAAACATGCCATTAGAGCTATGTTCTCCTGAGTCTCTTTCGGAATGGAGGGAAGCTGGCTTGAGTTCTAACCTTGAGCAGCGCCAGTAGATGAAGGTTTTGCAGACTTGGTGAAGAAAACTGGAGCTTGTTGAGGCGGAGTAGAGGAAGACTGGCCTTGAGTGGACTTAAACATCTGAAAGTTTCCTTGGGTTGGAGGTTGCTGAGTGGCTTTGAACATAGAGAAACTATCTTGAGAAATAAGAGCATTGTTGGAGGCAATGTTGTAACCAGCTGCACTGTAAGAATTCGCATGGTTTATTTCACGTTGCTTGTCGTCCATATCTCATGCCTTGATAGTAGCCATCATCTCAGAGATAGACATTCTGTTGAGATCTTTAGTCTTCTTGGTAACAACAACATTCATATCCCAACTCTTTGGCAATGAGTTTACCAGTTTGTTGTTTATCTCTGAAGTTGCTAGATAAATACTTGCAGATCTCATTTCAGTCACTAAAGATATGACCCTTTGGAGTTGAGTTTCCAATGACTCCCCGAGAACATGGTTAAACATGTTGAACTTTTGTCGCAGCAAGTCTTGGCGACTTCTTTTCATATCTTCGTTTCCCTCATACACCTCGATTAATGCCTCCCATAGTTCCTTAGTAGATTGAAGTTCTCTAAAACCAAGGGCAATCTTAGGTGAAAGTGCCATGGTTAAAGTTGACAGGGCCTTTTCATCCTCTTCAACTTTGGCAAAATCATCATCATCATACTGTGCAATCGGCTTCACAACAACCTCAGTTGAATTCTCACGTTGATACGTGATGATTTGGGGTCCTCTAACAATGCTTCTCCAGATCTTAGCATCTTTCATTTTAACATACTTCTCGAATCGAAATTTCCACTCACTGAACCCCTCATGAGACAATAGACGAGGTACGCGAGTTGTTGTCCCCATTATAGAATCCAGTTCTTGATGAAGTATAGCATTTGATGACGCATTGCTGTTGGTTAACTGTTCCATTTTATTTTAATTTAAGATTAGGTTAAATCCAAGAAGTTTTATAGTCCTAGTCCAAGTGTCTGGTCCAAATAAAAGGTGACTGAGAAGAATATTGATCGAGAGCTAGAAAGTCAACAGAGAACACTCTTAGTCAATAGAGAACACTCTTAGTCAACCGAGAACTCTTGGATGTAGCCGAGAACTGACAAACTTGGTCGAGAACAGGCAGATTTGGCCGAGAACCAACAAATTTCATCGAGAACGACCAAATGCTGGCCAAAAACAATGAAAATTGTCCGATAACTTCCTGGAAACCCCAAGATGCTTTGACCAGATAATTTTGGTAACAAATTAAATCCCGAAATCTTTGGGATTTGAATTTTAACCAAGATTAGGTCAATCTTCAACTTCAAAAAAAAACTTTTTCCTTCTCCGACGAGAGTATCATCGGAAAATCAACCACAACCACCAAAGATCAAAATCTTGAATCCTTGATATCACCATAACGAGCCTGAATAGGTCTAAGGCTCTGATACCAATTGTAAGTCCCGAATCTGGATCACTACAATTATGATATCAACAATCTAGGTGTTGGTGCGGAATTCCAACACTGGATGATTCAAGAACACAAACACAGTATCAAGAATTTGCTTAAAAACACACGTTAATATTAACATCGGGTGCTTAAGCACTATTAATACAATACTTGTCTATGATACTAGACGGCCAAAACACAAGTGAACGAACAACCCCTAACCCTATACAATGCATTCTATACATAGGGATGTAACCACTCAAGCCCAATACTAACCAAAATCCCACCGAGATCTAAATGGATCTCGGTTTACATAAACAACCCAAACAAAACAAACAAACTAAGTACAAACCAAATAACTAGGCCCAACACTGATTCTCAAGTTTAATTGTCAATGCAGAATGGTTGAAATTTCGAACCTGTTTCTAACTTTACATCTTAAATGATGTAATCAGTTAATAGTTCAGAGCCTCATAAGTAATTGTAAATTGATAAACAAAGTGGCCAGTTGTGTTTAAATATTTACCTTACCATTTGTATTCTAAACATTTACTGATGTTACTCTTTGGTTTCAGTCTATCGAATCTATTCCATCTCTGATGATTTTTCCTTGTATTCTGACAGTACCGTTGTACTTTTGCTCAATCTTATTTGATATGCTATCAATCATATTTCTTGAATATTCTTGAACTCTTTTCCTTTGACTTTTTGATCAACTATGATTGATATTCTATCAACGGTATTTCTTGAATATCTTGTGGTTAAATATAAGTTTCTTTCAATAATATACTATTCTTGTATATTTTGATGTATTATGACATTTAATTTATCTTTTCCTTTCGTGTTATCTTTCGAGATGATAAATCAAATCAACATGATATCTGTTCTGTGTGTTGGATAACTTTTCAAATTTAGTCATTCGATGCCTTTCTTTAGAGGTAATGAATATATGAATTCTTGTGCATTGACACAATTTTTATGCTAATATTTCATTTATAACTTCAGAGAATTAAAAACCCTTTCTCGGTTTAGAAAATTTCTCGTTTCAAAACAAGTTAGAACTAATGTACAAGAGTTGACTAATCTATCTAACATTTTGTTGTTATGATCTTGTTTGTTCTTCTCTTGATTGTTGTCAGAAATCTCTTGTTTTCTTCTGAAACTAATGTCTTGTCAATGTCAGTCTTGATTAATTTTTCTTTTCGGGCAATTTGTTTTGAAGTGACCTATTTCTCCACATATAAAGTATGTAACGACTTTCTTTTCTGTAGTCATCCTCAGAATGACCGACTTTATTACAAAAGATCATGTGACTAATTCACCGCTTTTTTCTTTTTTTCGACATTTTCCAAAATGTCGTTTACCACAATTCTCACAAGCTGGTCTTTTGAGTTTAAATGATTTCTCCTCCTTCATCTTTTTCATTTGTTTTACTGTTGCTGTTTCTTTCTTCTTTGTATTATCTTTCTATTTAACCTCTGTATCTTTTGTCATATTATCGATCAAGTATTTGACCAATTCCATGGCTAAGGAGGTTGTTTGTGGCACATGGGATCTTACTATATCTCTTATTCCTTCGGGTAACCCATATATATATATATATATTGAATATCTTTGTTGTATTCTGAATTGTTTAGACGTGGATTTGATTGGCAATATTCAAGGAATTTGGAATTATAGTCCTTGAAATTTGTGCCTTCCATCTTGTACTCTAGAAGTTTGATTTGAATATGTTTGATTTCATGCATGGGGCAAAACTGTTGTAACACAAGTTCTTTGAATTCTTCCCATTTCATTTGATATAAGTTTTCTCTGCCCTTTAACATGATTAGATTGTTCCACCATTTTAGGGATTCACCTTTAACTTTCCGAGATGCATACTGAATCTTTTCAATCTCAGTACATCGACTAATGATAACAATGGCCTCGATCTCATCCAGCTATCGTAAAGCTGGTATGACACCTTGGCCATCATAAAATTTTTTTGGTTCAAAGGCATTGAATCCCTCGAAACTACAACCTTGGGTTACTAAATGGTCTTTGGATATATTGCTATGACGAGAAGGATTTCGATATGGATGGTTTCTAGTTGTTTTATTTGAATGTTGAATCTTATGTATCTCTTCTTTCATTTCATCTATCGTGTTATGAATCATCTCTTTCATTTTGACTAGGTACTGCTTAGGAAGCTCCTGTGCGGGTTCTGTTATGTTCCTGTTGCTTGAAGCTTCATCATTGTTCTTTTGAGTACTAGGAATCAACATTCTGTAAAACAGATTTGATTTAGTATGAAAGAAAATTTTACAACCGCACGATGCTAAAACAATGATACAAATACGAGTAGTCTGAAACGTTTAACTATTTTGTAGTATTTCGGGAGGATTTCTTTATGACTTTTTTTCTCTGACCTCAACTAATTCTTTCTTGAGGTTATCTATTTTATATAAGGCACAATCCAAATGTTTGCTCCTCTAATTGAGAATGATGTTAGGGTAATTATATAAGATAATAGATTCATGCGTCTCTTAATCATTTTTCAGATATGTTGATGATTTACGAGGTTCTTAAGAGGCATTGATAATTTCCTTAACATATGCTCTTGAAATGGCTAGTACATACCTTGTGTATAAACAGACCATGAGAATTTCTCTAATTCTCTTTCTGGGTCTTTTTTTCTAGTTTTTCTTAAATATTTTGTCTAGCGTTGACTTTGAAGTTAATCATCCTTTGGAATCTGTCCACCTGGACTTTTCCTAGTCTTATTGCTGGTATTTTCTTACTTCCAGATTTGCTAAAAGAATTACTTTAAGAATTTGTGCTATCTTTTCTTGACATAAATTTTAAAGATAAGTTTAATATTTTGAAGCAATAAAACACATCTTTTGTTTATGTTGCACAAAATTACTATAACTTTTGATATTTGTGTTGGGTTTTAACAAGATTATCAAAGTGATAAAACCTTACTTTTACCAAAAACGCAGTGGATAAATGTTTTAAATCTTGTTAAATTTAGATGTATAAAACCAATTTTATACATACAAAACCCAAGCCCGGATCCAAATACGAAATACATACTATCAAACACATGCATGTCAAGACTACCTTTCAAAACCAAAGGAAATGTGAAAGAGATGACTAATGGTAGGCTAGAACTTTAAGGTAGGAGTTCCTCAAGCTTATATACCCTTCAAGCCTTCAAGCAAACACCTTGTAGCTAGGATTTACACTCAAAATTTTTTCCTTCTTTGGATCCTCCCTTTTTGGCCGAAAATTTAGAGAGAAAGGGAGAAAGAGAGAAAAATCTACCTGTGAAATATGATGCATACAAATTAAAGAGAGAAGCTAGAAGTCTTTTGTTTTAATGCACCTGTAACGCCCGTTAATTACGGTTTCAAGAATTAAAGCTTGTAGAGTATGTATAATTCTCGGGATTTATCCGACGTTTCTCGGAAGCCTTTACGTTATCCCGGTACGTTAAAGAACTTAACTTTTCCTTCTATTTTGCCTTACACTTCAATTTGGAGGGACTTGGATGTAACTATTTTATTTATATCATAAAACAAATAAACCCTAACCCCTAACCCTTTCTAGCAGCCGATCGGACCTCAAGACCCCCCCTGCTCGTTTTTTCTTCTGCCCAGCCAAGTTTCAGCCGTGAAAACTTCAATTCAAGGTCGGTTTTATGATTCCCCATGTCTTTTATACCTTAATTGATCATATTAACGCGCTTAGTGGTCGCTAAGGTTGAGTTTTGATGATAACAGTTTGCTGACAGATTCGTATATGTTTATTGTAGGGTCTGTAACGTGATGATAATCCATTGTTTTTGATTGATTCTTGATTCCATGATGTTCTACTTTGAGTCTAGTTTCCAGAAAGGTATAATACGTAATTTTTGGGCAAGATTTGAATGGTTTTTATGAATTTATAAAATCGATTGTCAAAGCTGATGCGGGATGACGGATTCTAGTCTGTTTTCCCGACGTCATAACCTTTTTTCGACAGGTCCAAATTGGTTGGTTCCACTTCTGGAAGTTATTATTTTGAGTTAGAAACCAAACCCAATTGGAATCGTTTAATTTGGTTCGGTAATGAATTTTATAAAAATAAAATCATTTTGTTGCGCACTAAAATAGCTGCACGTACCTTGCTGTGTTGGAGGAATTTTAATAATTTTTTTGTCCAATAGAAAAATATAATAAAAATATTTTTATAAACGTAAGACATTTATTAAAGTCTGGTAAAAATTTAATAATTTATTTCAAAGGTTATCCTATGTAATTAAATGCATCTTCTCATGCTAAAATCTACATGTTTTTCTTGTTATTAATCGATAAGTTCGTTTTAGGCTTAACCGGTGGATTTGGTTAGTTGAAAGGTTTTAGGGGCTGAGGTAAAGTAATTGGGTATGGGTTGGGCCTTGGGCCAAGTGTTGGGCCTTGGGCCAAGTTGTGGGGCCTTGGGCCAAAGTGTTGGGCTTGAACGGCCCATTAGGCAAGAGTGTTCTCACGGTCTAGTTTAGTAACGCGTTGTGTATAATTTACAGGCCCTTGCTTGTGATTGTGCACTTAGGGATTTCCTAGCTAGTTGCAGGTGTTCGATTGATTTCAGGTGAGTTCATGATGCCCCCTTTTTAACTCTTTTTAAATTTTGGGCTAGCATGCACACCTAAGTGTTTTCTTACATGAAGAAATGTTTTAAACGATTTTATATAGGCTTGCTACTATATGGTAGGCCTTGGGATGTTAAATATAATATATATATACACATTATTGCTTGGCCTATATTTGGCAATGTTGTAGTCGTTTCGACTGCTGATGTTGCGTATGCCTACTTTGTGTTTGCATGTGCTGATGTTACGTGTTTGGGTTATACGTTTGCTTGACCCTGATGTTATACGTGGATGTTATATATATATATACTGTTATATATATAGGGATGTACTTGAAAGTATGTTTACATATACATTTTGTATATGTATGTATGAGAATGTTTAGTTTTCGGTAATGATGATTTAATGGATGCACTCTTTTTATTTTTAAACTTTTGGTATGACTATCAAATTGTTATTACTGATATTATTTACTTAAAACTTGAACTCACTCTGCTCAAGCTGACTTTGTGTGCATGTTAGTGTGAGTTTCAGGTTAGGAAGAGGATGCCTTATCGCTTGGACGTGCACGAAGCTACTTGGACAGTGAAGGGCATACGTGGATGGAAGAATGTATTTTGAACAATTTTATTTTAAATAGTTTCATGAATTATATTTAAAATTTGGTTTTGGGCAAAATTCCCGGGTTTTAGGGAACTTACTTCACTATTTATGTTTTTCGCTAAATTTACACTCTGTGATGTTTGTTTTAATGGAAGAAACCGTTTTCAAGTTTTAATTATTTTAATAAGTATTTTGTATGAATATCAACTGTGGGGTTCCCGGGGTTCAGGGCCTTACTGCACCTTCCAAGTGACCAATCCAAACCATTGCATGCATCCACTAAGACAATAATCATAATATAAAAATGAAAGAAGTAAGAGAGGGGGGGGGGGGCAGCCCTCTCTTTCTCTCCCTTTCAAATTTTATACTTTTTTTATAACATAAAACATTTATATATAATCTTATGTTATTTCTTAGTAATTGTATAATATAAGTATCATGTAAAGTTAATTAGTCTTATATATATTGTTATTTAACCAACTTAAATAACACTATATAATATCTTCTTTCAAAATATAAATCATCCATATGATTTATTTATTTCACAAGTACCATGTATTTAGAAACCCTTTTCCAAATAGCTTAAGTGTTAATATTTATTTACTATGATCACATCATAAATAAACAAATATAATTGGTGTTTGTCTAGCTTGTTATTGGGTATGACCCGACTTGGATCATAACGTACTAGCCACATCAATAATAATATGTGTCTTGGGCAGACCGAGTCCAACAATCTCCCACTTGCACAAGATACATAGAAGATTGATGCAAGTAGCAAATACCGCCTAACTACGGTTTACTACCCCTAATACGCATGACGAAGTGCCATTCAATAACATCATCCCCTTCAAGTCCCTTACTTGAAATGATTTAGGTGAATTTATCATTTATCCTTTTGTCTCAGATGTCATGTCAAATCCAGAGACACAGAGTGATCATTCTCTGTTAATTTAACTTTGTAGGCCTTAGATATCTTACTCTCAACGAATAAGAGGGACAAATCCCCTTTTGACTACATATGTCTTTCACAATCACCTAGTACTATACATGATCTTAGACTTATGTACTGTCATGTTTCAGAGCAGCGAAGAACTAAGTCAAAGCATAATACTTGGTGAATATCAAAACCCAATATGTATCTCAGGTTGGAGGATAATATGATATTCTCCTTTCCTCAAATTTACTTATGATCAATCACAAAGATTCCATGTTTTAATATTTGAGAGCGGGTCAGTCCAATATTTATATCCCATAAATATCTATTAACCTTGGCAGCAACCCTTGCTCTATATTCATACCTTATGAATATCCACCAATCCAAGTTCATAATAGTCTTACCTTCATGTTTGTTCGCACAAATATGAACGACTACGTGCATTTAGAATAAGTAACTTATTCATGGATTTAAACATGCTAAAATGGAACATAACTCAAAATGTCATAATCATAAACCATAATCATATGAATGAGTCAAAATAACAGTTGTTCTGATATCCAAATACAAAACTTGATCATATCCAATCACTAGAATATCAAAGTCCTAAGGCACAAGTGTGACGTTCATGCTTTGGCCTTTCAAGGAGCTTCGTGAGTGGATCCGCAATGTTTTGATCGGTGTGAACTTTACGAATACATATCTTTCCCTTTTCAACTTCATACCTTATGTAGTTGAATCTCCGCTCAATGTGCCTCGTCTTTTGATGAGCACGAGGTTCCTTGATTTGAGCAATCGCACCCTCGTTGTCACGAAAGATCTCTAGAGGGTCCTGAATGGTATGGACTACCCCTAGATCGGCAATGAATTTCCTTATCCACGCAGCTTCTTGAGCTGCCAATGAGGCGGCGATGTATTCCGATTCTATGGTGGACAATGCTACCACATCTTGTTTCGAGCTCTTCCAAGAGACTGCCCCACCATTCATAACGAAAACATATCCCGATTGTGATCGAGAATCATCTTGATCGGTTTGGAAACTCGCATCAGTGTAGCCCTTTATAACGAGTTCCTCCTCACCCGAACCGTATATTAGAAACATGTCCTTAGTCCTTCTAAGGTATTTCAATATACTCTTAACCGCCATCCAATGGCTACTTCCCGGATTATGTTGGAATCTACTTGTCATGCTTAAGGAGCATGACACATCCGGTCTAGTGCATACCATTGCATACATGATGGATCAAATAGCTGATGCGTATGGGATCCCTTTCATTCTATCTTGCTCTTCCTTCGAGCTTGGACATTGAGACGCACTCAATATGGTTCCTCTTTGAATAGGTACCAAACCTCTCTTTGAGTTCTCCATCAGAACCTTTTCAAGATTTTGTCAATGTATGCGCTTTGGTTTAAACTTATCAACCGCCTTGATCTATCCTTATAGATCTTCATTCCAAAATATAGGCGGCTTCACCAAGATCTTTGATGGAAAAACAACTTCCAAGCCATGTTTTTACACCTTCAATAGTTGGAATGTCATTCCCAAATAATAGTATGTCATCAACATACAATACTAAGAAAGTGATGATGCTCCCACTAACTTTCTTATACACACAAGTTTCATCACCATTCTTGATGAATCCAAATTTCTTAACTTCTTCATCAAAATGGTGATTCCAACTTCTAGATGCTTGTTTCAATCCACAGATTGATTTCTTTTTTGGATCAACAAAACCTTCGGGTTGAATCATATAGACATCTTCCTCAAGATGCTCATTTAGAAAAGCGGTTTTGACATCCATTTGCCATACTTCATAGTCATAATGTGCGACTATGGCAAACAATATCCTAATAGACTTTAGCATTGCTATGGGAGAGAAAGTTTCATCATAGTCAACCCCTTGAGTTTGAGTGAAACCTTTTGCTACAAGTCTTGCTTTATAAGTATCCAAGTTTCCATGCATATCGGTTTTTTTCTTGAAAACCCTCTTACTTCCAACCGGTTTGGAATTAAGAGGTGCACAACCAAATCCCATACTTGGTTGTCATGCATGGATTGCATCTCAACGTTCATGGCTTCAAGCCATTTGTCACAATCGGATTGTGACATTGGATAATGGTATGTGGTGGGTTCATCCAAATCTACCACATAGCATTCATCCATGATAAATCCATATCTTTCGGGTGGATGACTAATTCTACCGGATTTGCTAACGTTTTGTGTGTTTTGATCAACCATTTGATCGTTCTCAACATCCTCTTGTTGATTGCTAGTATCAGCTTGTGGTTCTCGATCCTCCTCGAGTTCCACCTTTCTGCTAGTACCTTCCATAAGGAACTTAGTTTCCAAGAACTCGGCCTTTCGAGCAACGAACATTTTTTGCTCGGTTGGGTTGTAGAATTAATATCCCATAGAATCTTTGGGATATCCTACAAAGATACACTTAGTGGATCGACTTTCAAGTTTTTTATCGGTGTTGTTCTTGACATAAGCCTCACAACCCCATACCTTTAAATATGATAATGATGGAGCCTTTCCATTTCATATTTTAAAAGGTGTCTTATCCACTTTCTTGGTTAGGGCCATATTTAGATTACGGGTCGCGAAGAGCAAAGCGAAACCCCAAAATGATAAAAAAAAGGTGATCATTACGGACTAAATTATTAGAGACTGATATATCAGTCTTAAATACATAGTATCCGGGACTGATTTTTCAGTTACTAATAACATCAGGGACTGATTTTTATTTGACTGATGTTAGGGACTAATAATTATTCACTAATACTCTCACACCTTATTTGAGAGTAAATTTCAGTCATAGATACCTCTTAACACAATATAAGGTTTTGGAGGCAAACTTATTGGCATTGAATTTCAGTCCTAAATATGTTCTTTCTATAGTGAAAATAAAGAAAATGTATGGGAGACTGATTTTCAGTCCTTTACATGGATGGGACATATAAGAGACCAAAAATCAATTCTTAATGTTCCTATCCGCTTCGAATTAGGGATTGGTTTTCAGTCTTAATCGTCATTTGTGCATGAAAAAGATCAAGGACTGATTTTCAGTCTTCAATTATTTGTCAAAATTATACCAATTGCAAAAATAATATTCATTCTCCGTAGAGATTTATAGATCAAACAATTATTAAGTAATATTCAGTCTCCATTAATGATCCATATACTACTCTTTTGAGAACATATATTAGAGACCAACAATCAGTCCTAACAATTTATGCGAGATATATTAATGAGTGATCTTTAGTTTCGAATAAAGGGCGAATTAGAAACTGAAGTGATAGTCTATATGATCAATTATACTTAAGCAGGGTAAATGATGGTCAGATGGGGTTATTAATGGTTAAGTAGCATTTTATTGAAAAATGAAATCGTTGGTGCTACCGGTTGAACCGATAACCGGGGAAGGTGCGGATCTAAATACACACTTGAACCATTTTACAGTTAAACGGGTAGAAAGACTCAAGGTTTTGAAACCTGGACCGGGTCGGTTCGACCGAGACTCGATCATGAGCCTGGATCAGTTTGATTTGTTTGGACTAGTTTGAGTTTGATTTACCAGTTTGACCGGTCGGATTAGTGATCTGGTTTGATGATCATAAAAAATATTTTTTTTTGATATTATGAAACTTGTTAGATTTGAACTTGTGACCTTTAGTTTGTTTAAACATAATTTACCAACGGTTATAAGAAGAACCTGATTTTATATTTCATATTTAAAAAGTATATTTATAACTCCCTTATGTTAAGAAAAATATTACTTATAAATTATATAGATTATCTGTTTTAAACTTGAACACCCCCCTCCACCCCCTCCCAATTAGGAAGAACTTTATATTATGTTCTCTACATATACGAATTTAATATTTTTCTAACCCTTTAATATTCTTTTTTTTTCGTAAAATTTGATTTCATATTATGTTTTTCAATAAAAAAATCAATATGAATCAATATGTTCTTTTTATTTTATTTAAATATAAATAAAATAACTATTTTTATTCTTTTGTAATTTGACACTATTTAAATTTTTATCTAATATTTGAATATATTTAAAATAATTATGATGCCATCCTTTTCTAGTATTTGATGCGACTTGTAACTCGGTAAGGCATCTGATTCAGTGCCTGGTCCGAGTTTAAAACATTGATTACCTAGCTAAAAACCGGGTTGAACTTGTAGCGGGTCAAAGTGGATCATTGTCGGTTAGGTTGCAATGTATTTTTTTTTTGTATTTCGGGAGTGTTTTTTTATATAAAGGAAAAAGAAATGTTGAATACTTGAATTTTACAAGTAGCAAGTTTTAAAATAAGTAACTTATTAATACTGAAAAATAATAATTTGAGTTACCAAGTTTCGAACTGGACATCTGTTTCAGTTGAAATGGTGTTTACTAGTTGATGGTTAGTTTAGGATCAAGTAACCGAATGTCAATTAGAGTTGTGAGCCAAAAATGAGTTGGCCCAGCTTAAGGCATTTTTAGTCAAGTGTTTTAGCTAGCTTTATTTGAGCAAGCTATGAGTCGTGATTTTTTAAACAACCTTACATGACCCATTTATAATGGATTACTATTATTAAGAAAAGTATTTTAGATTATAATAAGTGGTTGTAATTAAAGTCTATAGTTAATTTTTTTGAATAAAAATCTATAGTTAAGTTATTTGGACGAAAAATCTCTAGTAAATTTAGATGATTATTTCACAATTTTCTAAAAAGTTAACTTCTTTATCCCCGCTCTCAAAATTCATTGGCGCTGGATCTTAAATTTTGAATGAATTCCCCACATCCCAAACTAATCTCTCTTCCTAAAACTCTGGATCTAAAACAAACAAACAAACACTCTCTCTCGTCTCTATATCCTTATATGGATATGATTGTGAAACCCAATCCATCATCGCTTCTGTTCACTAACATCTCATACGGTCGTAATTCTTAGGGCCTGAGTTTCTGCGGCCTTCTCGACAGAGAAAATGATGTCGACTTGGTTTAGGGTTAGGGCTTTTGTGGCCAATTAGATTTCGGAAGAGGTTTGTATTGAGAAGTTCTGCTGCTTTGCTTTCAATATCCAGATCGCATATGCTATGTTATTGTTTGTTGTTTTAGCTCTCATGGTTTTATATTTCAATTACGTCAACAGAGATGGGAATTAACTGTTAATTGATTGTGATTTTGCATATACAAGTTAGATATAGTGTTAATTGTCGTTATCTAAAACTCATCGTTTGCTATTATTTCTTTTCGTCTTACCACTCAAGTTGATTTGATATTGCAATGTTGCAAATATATTCTCTCCTTATGTTAACAAGTACGATTTTTTAATATCATATCAGTGTTTTCTTTTTAGTTACTAAATTTGTGTATATTATTGGTATTCAATTTTGTAATTTTGTCTATTAGAAAAACTTATGATTCGAGTATGGCTAGCTAGGAATTAAGTTATTTGAACTCCTTATGCCAGCATGTCATATGTCTTTACAAATTACTTTTAGTCAAATAATATTTACATTTGATGAATTCATGATTTACATATATAGGGGCAAAACTATGTTAATTACTATAGACTGTAAGATTATGGAACTGATAGCAATGGACTTGTTTTAAGCTAAGGGACGCTAGTTTTAGTTCTGCACTGAGGAATTTTTTTATGCTGCTGCAGCATCTCTTATTACTACTCCACAAGTACGCTCATGGAGTTTTGCAAAGTTTCAAGCATATTTGCTTCATTGAATTGTCACAAAATATTGATATTTTGATTTTAGCTCACTTCTATGGGCTATTTTTAGGCACATGTAGGTTGAAGTTTGAGTTATGTCTATGAAAACTGTGTTCATTTCTATTAAGCTATCTGAATCCATCACAATCGAAGTTTTATATAATTTACTATAAAACGATTACAATAAAGTGGCAGGCAAACGGGCAACAAGCTGCGCCGCAACCCCCTTTTGAACAGCAAAGCCAATCCTGCTAAAAACGAAGCTTTGGGACCTAGAAGCTGAAGAGGTTCCGTGTACGACGCGCTGAACCCTACTCAAAAATTTCACAGCCTCTGGAGCCAGAAAACCAAATGTATCAAAGGCAAATGGTAGAAAGACATGTTGATTATCTAAACAAGTTTTCTCGTGTTTAACAACTTTTCCCGATTCAGCCTTCAACGCAGCCTGACCCACAACAAACCCACGGTCCCTGAGCCCAACAAGAGGAGACACTCCTGTAAGATCCACACAGGCGTGTTTCCCCCCTGCCCACCCGAACACAAGAATATCAGCTGGTCGTAAAGTAGACCTCCCTTCAATAGGATCCGTAAGAAAGTTAACAGGGGCCTCCTTTTTAGCAGAAATCCCTGCCCGTTTAAGAACATCACACAGAACATCCCTAACCAGATCATGTCTGTATTTAAAGCCAGACAATTCTTTGCAATGCACCGCATGGTCACCAAAAGAATCCAAACAGACCTTGCGACAAATTGGGCAAGGTTCATCCGTCGGGAACATAGGGATCATTAACCGGTACTTAAGGATAGCCCGATACTCCAAACCCGACATACGTTGGCCTAATCCTTCATTCCAAATTCTCGCTTTTAGATTGCTTTATATCCTATATCTGATCTATTTAGTATTGTTTTTATTTCAATCCTCATTGTTTCAGTACTTGATCTGTTTGTTCTTATCTTATAGTTCACTTATCATTAGATTTGATACTTTTTATGCCTTATTCTAAAAGTTACATGTTTATATTATTCTAAAAGTTACTATCATCAAAAGTAATTCGATTGCTACCTATTACAAATTTGCTTCCTTTTAAGTGGATTCAATTATGAAGTTTGATTAGAAGATTATTATTCTTTAGATATAAATTTAGATCCTATTAAATTGTGCCTTTTTGGTTATTCTCTTACACTAGAGAAAAAGTTACACCATTTGATTATTTATAAGTGAATGATATTTGCCTTCACTTTATAGTTTATTCACAAACTACTCTAGTTAACAGTATACCAAATTATGTGGCATACTAAGTTGGGGCATTCTCATTTTTCAGGTTCACAAAGTTAATGTTAAAGACATACGGATTAACACGAGTTTACACACTCACCGACAAGGAAGGAAAGAACCAAGAGGAATATTTGATTGTAATATACGACCTTATTGTAATTGTGATGTTACATATTGAATGAGATATGCCTAGAATTTTTCGTAATTAATATTTTTTTTGGAGATATTACTTTTATAAGGTATTTGGGGTAATAGTATTAAAGACTAGAAAATAGTCGTTGAAAATATATTATTGTAGAATGATTACGAGGCTCTAAAAGTATATATTAGGAACTATAATAACATGTTATCTATGGTTAGTTTTCAGTCCCTCAAAGCTGCATTTTAACGACTGAAATATAGGACATCAGTCTTTAAAAATCTTATTGGAGACTGATTTGATACGGAATCCCAAACCTAACAAAACATATTAGGGACAATATAGTATTGTTTAAAGGACTATTTTTTAGTCCTCAAAGTTAAACATTAGGGATTGATATATATAGTATTCGAGACTGATTTGCAGTCACTAAAGAAATGTTTTGGGGACTGAAAAGCCATGGTACTAAGGAACACATTGAGGACTGCAGTCACTAAAGAATTTTTATGAATTTTAGTTACTAAAACCACTATCTAGGACTAGGTATCCGTCACTGATTAGGGACTGGAAAATCAGTGCTGGATAGCCAATAGGTACTGATTGCTGAGTATTCGAGACTCTTTTTTCAGTCATTGATTGTAACGATTCCGGCAAATTCAGGTATACCCTAGCCGGAATATACTATTTACGTGTTATTCAATACTGAATATATGAATTATAATGTGTTTATACGAGTATATAAGATTCACAGTACGAATTATACTCAAATGTACAACTAGTCGTATCGGAATTACGATTAATCGATGAACGGTTATTGAAACCCGAACGAATCGGGAATTACATTATAGACGAAATATATAATGTTTAGTAATGTTTACGAAGTATTAAAGCTTCGGGATAAGTGAATTATAGCACAGAAAAAGGATTTCGATTTATTAGTACGTCGGTACGATAAACGAAACCTTTAACATCAAACCAAGCAAGAGACGATCGATCAAGCCGAAAAAGATGCACAATTACCGACAATACGATGTGTTAAGTCAATAAACGTCATGGTTTAAGTTTTTTAAAGTTTTTAAATCAGTTTTATATAAATTTTAATTTTAAGCCGAAAAACGACCGTTTTGGTCTCGTTTTGAGCAGAATTAAACGTTTAACCGAGAAACGAACTGAACCAGATTATCCACAACATTATCCGGATTGCGTAATCCAAATGTGTGGCCATGGTTGGAGATGTGGGCCCCCCCACCCACTTAACATGGACCGATCGGTCCATGCTAGTCACACACACACATCCATTTTTCTTTTTTCCACAAACTTTCTCCCAAAATCCTCTCAACCTCTTCATCATCCATCCAAAACCCAAGCTTTTTAGGCAAGAACACAAGGTAAAAACCGAGTTATGATCGTGTTTATCTTCTTTTCTTGGTTTATTTACAAGGAAATGATGTTTCAAATGAAAAATGGGTGAAAACCCGAGATGAAACCGATTCTTGGAGGATCAAGTGATGTATACAAGTTATACAAAAGATCTTGGTCCAAGAAAGTAGTTAAAAGAGTCAAAAACGAATTTTTACGGTCAAAATCTTTGTTTTGATGTTTTAATCGAAACCATGAAAGAAATGGCTTGATTGTGGGTATAACTTGCTTGGTGTGGTATTGATGTGCTTGTAAGTGTTGTATCTAGTGGCTAGCAAAGGCTAGAAACCAAGATCTTTGCGATCTAACGCTAGAAAACACAAGATAGTTCGGTTTTCGTGTGATTTAGTTATTTTGGACAGATTGTGGTAGGCTTAGAGTTGGGTCATGAAATTTCACAGAGATGATCTACACATGGAAATATGAGATCTGTGAAATTTTGGTAATTTTTGGATAAAGGATGAATATTTGGTGAATTTAATGCTCGGTTTTGGCCAAAAATGGTGAAAAATAGCTAAACATCATGAAAAATTCTGGAAAATTTAATATAAGCTTTTTATAACATATAAAAGTCACACACAAAATTTCAGGTTCATTGGAGAAGTCTAAGTAGGCTTTTCGGTAAAACGAGTTCTAGGGATTTGTAGCTCGGTTTTGGTAAAAATGGCATGAAAAGTGAGTTTTTGGTTCTGAAAAAATTACAGGGAACTATGTGGGTGACAGGGGTCATCCCAGAAAAATTTGGGATTTTTCTAAGGTCGTTTGGTATTTTCGACATATTTGGTGTTTAAATGACGTTTAAAAATGGTTAAATAAATCTTAGATATAAAAATTAATTCTGGAAAAATTTTATAAAATTCCTTACTGTCAAAATATGGTTTTTACAAAATTTCAAGGTCCGAGACTAAACGGATATTTATTTGTGCTAAATGGAACTTAAAAACAAACTTTTAAAGCTTAAAACGTGTAAACCGGCAAAGTTCGCCTAAGCGAGCTGACTGGTGCATAAAAACCTTAAAAATGGACTATTTTCATGAAACTAAGTTAATCAAGTAAAAATAAATCATCCGGAAATTATTCGGAAGATTTGGGTAATTTTACCCGATTTAACCGTGCTAGGCACGCAAAACGAGAAAACAAACTATCTGTAGTTTTGACTAAGGAACTCTAAGTGATATCACAATCTAAGTCCTGAGTAGTGTATCGGGGTTAACATGGTCCCCGGATCGTGTACGGTACTGGGTTAACAGTGTCCCCGGACGTACCGGTTAACACGAATTTAAGTTATATTGTTAGAAATTGTGTAGTAACGATTTGGGGATCGTATTACAGATCTGTACCAGTAGCCGTGCACCGTAGTACATCTTGCTCACAGGAAGGTGAGTTTTCACGAGCCCCTTTTACTGAACTGTTTTAAATATTTTCCCGGGGCGGAAAGCATGTTTCTATCAAAGTGTTTAAGTACATGCTAATCGCATGGAAACGAATGTATTTATATAATGTTTATTGTACGGAAATCGTACGGGAATGTATTAAGATGGTAATTAACTAAGTTGCTAATATTGTAAGGCCCGAAACAGTGTTCTGGGGTAACCGAGTTCCCAGAGGTTATTAAATGGGTTTCTGGGGTAACAGAGTTCCCAGAGGTTATTAAATGTGTTTCTGGGGTAACTGAGTTCCCAGAGGTTATTGGAAGTATTCTGGGGTAACAGAGTTCCCGGAGGTTAATCTAAATGTTTTGGGGTTAATAGAGTTTTCACTCGTGAACTCAGTATAATTACATCACTTATTCATGATTTTTATAATGATTTGTCGTGGTTTATTTAAATTAGTGAAACTCACCAACTATTCGTAGTTGACCCGTTTTCTTTACATGCTTTCTAGGTACACTCAAGTCGGAATGAGTGATATGTGTTCGATGCTGTGTGCTATTTTGTGGAAGTCTAGAGATCTATATTTTGCATTAAATATGTTAATGTACTATCGGTAACACTTATGTGATAACGCTTAGATGGTTATGAAACTCAGAACAATGTAATACTTTTAAAGTAATGTAGTGGTGTTTTCTTTATAAACAATGCTGTTGATATCAGATGTGTCTGTTGCATCCCGTGTACGTTTCCGCTGCGGTTACGGGGTGTTACAGAACTTGGTATCAGAGCCATTGGTTATAAAGAATTAGGATGTCTTTAAAAGATACTAAAATATAACCAGTAGCTCAAGTATTATAGGATCTGAATATCAACTAATAATATATTGTGACGAGATCGGGATGAACTTGGATGGACAAGTGGGTTATTATGGTCCGGAACATAATAACAGACTTGTCTGCACGAGGGAATTCAGGGAAAGTCACGGGGGACTTTAATAGGTAAAATTGGCAACATACGTGCAAATATGTGATAATATTGTTATGTGGTCAAGTTGTATAAGTAAGTGTATATTAATTTGATTATGATTTACACTATGGAAAGAACTATATGTTTGTTAACTTGTGTGCATGTAAAATGTCAAGAACCCCCAGTTTGTCGATTGAGGAGGACCCGGAGGAGGTCAGCTCCGGGGACTCCGGGAGCCCACTCGTAGCATCTAGCACAGAGCCTAGCGAGGCTAGCCTTAGGAGTTCCGGCCAGTCCTCCCTAGCTAGGATTGCCAGATCCTCGACCCCACCCGCACCACAGGCCGCCCCTGCACCCCCCGGATTCGGACCCTGCCTCACGGCGCGGATCAGTATCCCACATGTCCGACCTATCTCGCCCCCACCCAGACCTGCTACTTGCAGGGGCGAGTCCTCCAGCTCTCGGCCCGAGCCTGCGACTCCACCTGTGTGGGGTCTCCCGAGACAGGAACGGGACGCGGCGGCCTGGCTCCGAACGCTCACCGAACAGGTGAACGAGCATTCCGCCGCCCTGACGGTGGGAGTCCAGAGGAGGATGTACTTGGGTGATTGCATACTGGACCATCAGTATGCGATTGCCCAGCTGAAGAGGGAGTGCTCCTACTCCTAATGGATGCTCGGCCGAGTGGAGATGCGGGTTAGGGTTATGATGGCCGTGTTGGTGGTGTTGGTGGCGATGTTGGTGGGGTTGGTTTACCACCGTGTTTAGTTGTGTTGGGTTGGGAAAAGACAGGGACCGTTTTTTTTTTTGATACTCTGTGTAAGCAGTTAGTGGTGATGCTAACATGGAGTGAATCTTGTTTAGTTATAATACAACCACTGGCCCTTAGGGTGGGTCTCTTTTGGGGCATATCAGTATAGATACTTTTGGGTATCATTCAAGCACTGACCCGTTGCGGGTTATGTCGAGATGATGCCGACATAGGCCCTATGTAAGAAAACTTATCTAATGTAATAGTGACAGGAAAGTAATGTGAACGGATGTTTGTGTAATATGTACTAACGTTTATTAATGAATGGAATGTTTGTTGTGTTTTATGATTGGAATTTGTATTGATTATATATATTTTCTTGATGTTGTGTAGAATGGCACCAAAACGTTCAGCCCAATTGTCGGAAGTGGACGTGAGCCGTCTAATTGCTCGCCAGTTGGAGGCGGCGATACCAGATATAGTATCGCGCATCGCCGCCAGTATTAACAACTCGACCAATCCAACCCCTCCGAGCAATCAAACGACCACCAATAATGACGGGGAACGAAATACTAATCCTCCGCAGAATGAAAACACGATTCCGAGTAATGACGCACCGCCTAGGGTGGTCGTTACTGATAGTAATGGCCCTATACCTACGATAGAGACGAACCGTACGGAACCGATTCGTGCATCCAGGGGATATTCGATCAAGGACTTTATGTTGTGCAAACCTTTAGAGTTTAGCGGGTCTGAAGGACCAAATGGATTAGTTAAATGGATCGAGAAAATAGAATCTGTGGTAAATATCAGCAACTGTCCCGAGGATTGTGTTGTTAAGTATGCTGCCTGCACATTCACGGACCATGCCTTGACATGGTGGAACACGATAATGCAGACCCGGGGCCAAGCGGCGACAAACCGCATGACCTGGACGGAGCTCAAGGCTCTTGTACTGGAACATTTCTGCCCGAAAAACGAATTGCAAAAGTTAGAAAATGAATTGTGGAACCTGGAAATGCGGGGGGCGGACCACTTGGGTTATACGAACCGGTTTAATGAGTTGGCGCGATTGGTACCATGGTTGGTCACCCCAGAGTCGAAGAGGGTGGAGTGTTATATTTGGGGACTAACTCCAGTAGTAAGGAGTATAGTCAATTCTGGGGGACACCAGACGTATGAGGGTGCGGTGACGCAAGCTGGTATCGTCACGTATGATTTCGTACGAAGCGGGTCACTGAAGGTGGCAGGAGAGTCCGCTGGGGGGAAGCGGAGTTCACATGACCATAGGACTCAGGAAAAGCAGCAAGGTAAACGTGCTAGACCCACTGCCCAGAACTACGCCATGACTAGTTCGGGCGGAAGGCAAGAACCGCAGAAGGGAACGTTTCCTAAGTGTGGGAAATGTGGTTACCACCATGGTGGCGCGTGCAGAGAGGTGGTGTGCCACCGGTGTGGCAGGATTGGACACTACGCACCAAATTGTAAGACAAATCTGAACAACCTGAACCGGCAACCGCAACCTATCCGTGCGCAGCCATTTAAGACTCAACCAGCCCGACAGCAGAACCCGCAAGGAAACCAAATGGTGACCACCAGCCGTGCTTGCTATGAATGCGGCAGCACGGATCACTTCAAAAGACACTGTCCGAAACTGAACCAGGGAGGAATTGGGCGGCAACCCGCGGGTCAGGCATCGTCGTCCAATCCGGCGCGAGGCCGAGCATTCGTGATGGGGGCGAACGAGGCACGTCAGGACCCCAGCGTAGTGACAGGTACATTCCTCGTCTCTGATCATTACGCTTCTGTATTATTTGATACAGGCGCCGATAGAAGTTTTGTCTCCGTTAGATTCCTTTCGGTAGCAAACCTTCCTATTGGTGAAACCATAGAACCTTACACCGTAGAAGTCGCTAACGGTAAAACCATGATAGTTAATCAGATAGTTCGGAATTGCCCTTTTATTCTGAACGAACGATCCTTTCCGATTGACTTGTTACCGGTAGAATTGGGTAGTTTTGACGTGATAGTGGGAATGGATTGGTTAGCACGTAACAAAGTAGAAATAAACTGTGAAAAGAAAATCGTCAAAATCCGGGTGTCGGATGACGAGGAGGTATTAGTGCAAGGAGAAAAATCCGGCACCATGATACCATTTATATCCCACCTCAAGGTGTTAAAATATATACGTCAGGGAGGTGTGGCGTATCTAGCGAGCCTGACGGCCACTGATTCTGAGGAAAAACGGGTGGACGATATTCCAGTGGTACGCGAATTTCCACAAGTCTTCCCAGAAGAACTTCCTGGATTACCGCCAACCCGACAGGTCGAATTCAGAATCGATCTATTACCTCAAGCTGGCCCTGTTGCTAAGGCACCCTACCGACTTGCACCATCAGAGATGCAAGAATTATCCAACCAATTGCAAGAATTGTTGGATAAAGGATTTATACGTCTTAGTTATTCCCCGTGGGGTGCACCGGTACTATTCGTGAAAAAGAAGGACGGAAGCCTTAGAATGTGCATTGATTACAGGGAGCTGAACAAGTTGACAATCAAAAATAGGTATCCTCTCCCCCGAATCGATGATCTGTTCGACCAGCTACAAGGTGCGAGCTACTTCTCAAAAATAGATCTTAGATCGGGATACCATCAGGTTAGAATTCAGGAGGAGGATATCCCAAAAACCGCATTCCGGACTCGCTACGGTCATTACGAGTTCTTAGTTATGCCTTTTGGGCTAACAAATGCGCCAGCAGTGTTCATGGATCTCATGAATCGAGTCTGTAAACCCTACCTCGATAAATTCGTCATCGTGTTTATTGACGATATTTTGATTTACTCGAGGAGTAAAGGAGAGCACGAGCAACACTTAAGATTAATTCTAGAACTTCTAAATCAGGAGAAGTTGTATGCAAAATTCTCCAAGTGTAACTTCTGGTTACAAGAAGTGCAATTCCTTGGTCACGTTATTAACCATCAAGGAATACACGTTGATCCAAGTAAGGTTGAAGCAGTTAAGAGTTGGCAAGCGCCTAAATCGCCAAAGGAAATCCGCCAATTCTTAGGCTTAGCTGGATATTATCGTCGATTTATAGAGAACTTTTCCAGCATTGCCCAACCTTTAACCCTCCTGACTCAAAAGGATCGAAAGTACGATTGGGGAGAAGAACAGGAAGCGGCGTTTCAAACGCTAAAACAAAGATTGTGCCAAGCGCCGATCTTAAGTCTCCCCGACGGAGACGATGGTTTTGTCGTGTATTGTGACGCATCCCGTAGAGGATTGGGATGTGTGTTGATGCAGAATAATAAAGTCATAGCCTATGCTTCCTGACAGTTAAAAGTACACGAGAAAAATTACACTACTCATGACTTAGAACTGGGAGCAGTTATCTTCGCACTTAAAATCTGGAGACATTATCTCTACGGTACAAAGTGCACCATCTTCACCGATCATAAAAGTTTGCAACACATATTCGATCAGAAAGAACTGAATATGAGACAACGAAGATGGGTCGAATTATTAAGCGATTATGACTGTGACATCCGTTATCACCCCGGCAAGGCTAACGTCGTAGCCGATGCCTTGAGTAGGAAGGATCGGGTTAAGCTATTGCGAGTGCGAGCGCTGGGGATGATAGTCCAGTCGAACCTTTCGGATTTGATTCGAGTCGCTCAACGCGAGGCGTTGGAAGAGGAGCAATTGGAAAAAGAGGGACTTTACGGTAACGAGAAGAATTTCGAACAGCGCGTGGACGAAATTCTCTATTTCAAAAATCGGATTTGGATCCCGACCCTCCATGACCTTCGTTAATTAATCATGGACGAAGCGCATAAATCGAAATATTCCATACATCCGGGATCGGATAAGATGTACCAGGATGTGAAGGAGTTCTACTGGTGGCCGGGTATGAAAAAGGAAATAGCCACATACGTCGGCAAGTGTACGACGTGTGCGAGGGTTAAGGCGGAGCACCAGAAACCTTCGGGAATGTTACAACAACCGGAAATTCCGGAATGGAAGTGGGAGCAGATCACGATGGATTTTGTGACACATCTCCCCAAGACGTCCCGAGGACATGATGCAATTTGGGCAGTCGTGGATCGATTAACCAAATCGGCACATTTTATCCCGATTAGAAATAATTATAACACTGAGAGACTTGCGCAGATTTATATAAATGAAATTGTGTCCCGTCATGGGATACCCATCTCAATCATCTCTGATCGGGATAGCCATTTCACCTCCAAGCTTTGGCAAGCTGTGCAAGAAGCGCTGGGAACGCGTATTAATTTAAGCACAGCCTACCACCCTCAGACCGACGGTCAGTCTGAGAGGACCATCCAAACCCTGGAGGATTTGCTTCGTGCATGCGTACTGGATTTTAAAGGAAATTGGGATCAACATCTCCCACTCGTTGAATTTTCCTATAATAACAGTTATCATAGCAGTATAAAGGCAGCGCCTTATGAAGCATTGTATGGTCGGAAATGCCGATCACCACTCTGCTGGACTGAAGTAGGCGACACACAGGTTATTAGATCAGATCTGGTCCAGGAAACGACCAGCAAAATTCTTGAAATTAAGAACAATCTGAAGGCCGCACGGGATCGGCAGAAGAGTTATGCCGATACCCGTAGAAAACCGTTATCATTTGAGAAAGGTGATAAAGTGTATTTGAAAGTATCACCTTGGAAAGGAGTAGTCAGATTTGGAAAGGCGGGGAAGTTAGCCCCTAGATATATTGGACCATTCGATATTACTGCGAAAATCGGTCCTGTAGCATACCGATTAGAACTGCCTGATGAACTGAGTGCAGTTCACAACGTGTTTCACGTGTCGAACCTGACACAGTGTCTGTCGGATGAGACATCGGTGTTACCCTTAGAGGGTGTTCAAATAAATGATAAGCTCAACATTGTAGAGGAGCCCATAGAAATAGTAGACGGGAAAATCAAGCAACTTAGACACAATAAGATCTCGTTGGTCAAAGTTAGATGGAACTCGCAACGAGGCCCAGAATATACATGGGAACGAAAAGACAAATTTCGGAAGAGATACCCCCACCTATTTCCTCAAAAGGAAGTAGTTGACGCATAAAATTTCGAGGACGAAATTTTTATAACGGGGGGAAAATGTAACGATTCCGGCAAATTCAGGTATACCCTAGCCGGAATATACTATTTACGTGTTATTCAATACTGAATATATGAATTATAATGTGTTTATACGAGTATATAAGATTCACAGTACGAATTATACTCAAATGTACAACTAGTCGTATCGGAATTACGATTAATCGATGAACGGTTATTGAAACCCGAACGAATCGGGAATTACATTATAGACGAAATATATAATGTTTAGTGATGTTTACGAAGTATTAAAGCTTCGGGATAAGTGAATTATAGCACAGAAAAAGGATTTCGATTTATTAGTACGTCGGTACGATAAACGAAACCTTTAACATCAAACCAAGCAAGAGACGATCGATCAAGCCGAAAAAGATGCACAATTACCGACAATACGATGTGTTAAGTCAATAAACGTCATGGTTTAAGTTTTTTAAAGTTTTTAAATCAGTTTTATATAAATTTTAATTTTAAGCCGAAAAACGACCGTTTTGGTCTCGTTTTGAGCGGAATTAAACGTTTAACCAAGAAACGAACTGAACCAGATTATCCACAACATTATCCGGATTGCGTAATCCAAATGTGTGGCCATGGTTGGAGATGTGGCCCCCCCACCCACTTAACATGGACCGATCGGTCCATGCTAGTCACACACACACATCCATTTTTCTTTTTTCCACAAACTTTCTCCCAAAATCCTCTCAACCTCTTCATCATCCATCCAAAACCCAAGCTTTTTAGGCAAGAACACAAGGTAAAAACCGAGTTATGATCGTGTTTATCTTCTTTTCTTGGTTTATTTACAAGGAAATGAGGTTTCAAATGAAAAATGGGTGAAAACCCGAGATGAAACCGATTCTTGGAGGATCAAGTGATGTATACAAGTTATACAAAAGATCTTGGTCCAAGAAAGTAGTTAAAAGAGTCAAAAACGAATTTTTACGGTCAAAATCTTTGTTTTGATGTTTTAATCGAAACCATGAAAGAAATGGCTTGATTGTGGGTATAACTTGCTTGGTGTGGTGTTGATGTGCTTGTAAGTGTTGTATCTAGTGGCTAGCAAAGGCTAGAAACCAAGATCTTTGCGATCTAACGCTAGAAAACACAAGATAGTTCGGTTTTCGTGTGATTTAGTTATTTTGGACAGATTGTGGTAGGCTTAGAGTTGGGTCATGAAATTTCACAGAGATGATCTACACATGGAAATATGAGATCTGTGAAATATTGGTAATTTTTGGATAAAGGATGAATATTTGGTGAATTTAATGCTCGGTTTTGGCCAAAAATGGTGAAAAATAGCTAAACATCATGAAAAATTCTGGAAAATTTAAGATAAGCTTTTTATAACATATAAAAGTCACACATAAAATTTAAGGTTCATTGGAGAAGTCTAAGTAGGCTTTTCGGTAAAACGAGTTCTAGGGATTTGTAGCTCGGTTTTGGTAAAAATGGCATGAAAAGTGAGTTTTTGGTTCTGGAAAAATTACAGGGAACTATGTGGGTGACAGGGGTCATCCCAGAAAAATTTGGGATTTTTCTAAGGTCGTTTGGTATTTTCGACATATTTGGTGTTTAAATGACGTTTAAAAATGGTTAAATAAATCTTAGATATAAAAATTAATTCTGGAAAAATTTTATAAAATTCCTTACTGTCAAAATATGGTTTGTACAAAATTTCAAGGTTCGAGACTAAACGGATATTTATTTGTGCTAAATGGAACTTAAAAACAAACTTTTAAAGCTTAAAACGTGTAAACCGGCAAAGTTCGCCTAAGCGAGCTGACTGGTGCATAAAATCTTAAAAATGGACTATTTTCATGAAACTAAGTTAATCAAGTAAAAATAAATCATCCGGAAATTATTCGGAAGATTTGGGTAATTTTACCCGATTTAACCGTTTCCGGTGTATTAAAGACGGAAACGGGCCCTGCGGCCAAACGGGGTGTCTAACCGAGCTCTAATTTCACCACTTTAATGAAAATATCAATAATGACAATTTTCGGGACGTATGTGGTCAAACTCATTTTTTTGAAAACATAAAGACGAGTAACTGTGCTAGGCACGCAAAACGAGAAAACAAACTATCGGTAGTTTTGACTAAGGAACTCTAAGTGATATCACAATCTAAGTCCTGAGTAGTGTATCGGGGTTAACATGGTCCCCGGATCGTGTACGGTACTGGGTTAACAGTGTCCCCGGACGTACCGGTTAACACGAATTTAAGTTATATTGTTAGAAATTGTGTAGTAACGATTTGGGGATCGTATTACAGATCTGTACCAGTAGCCGTGCACCGTAGTACATCTTGCTCACAGGAAGGTGAGTTTTCACGAGCCCCTTTTACTGAACTGTTTTAAATATTTTCCCGGGGCGGAAAGCATGTTTCTATCAAAGTGTTTAAGTACATGCTAATCGCATGGAAACGAATGTATTTATATAATGTTTATTGTACGGAAATCGTACGGGAATGTATTAAGATGGTAATTAACTAAGTTGCTAATATTGTAAGGCCCGAAACAGTGTTCTGGGGTAACCGAGTTCCCAGAGGTTATTAAATGGGTTTCTGGGGTAACAGAGTTCCCAGAGGTTATTAAATGTGTTTCTGGGGTAACTGAGTTCCCAGAGGTTATTGGAAGTATTCTGGGGTAACAGAGTTCCCGGAGGTTAATCTAAATGTTTTGGGGTTAATAGAGTTTTCACTCGTGAACTCAGTATAATTACATCACTTATTCATGATTTTTATAATGATTTGTCGTGGTTTATTTAAATTAGTGAAACTCACCAACTATTCGTAGTTGACCCGTTTTCTTTACATGCTTTCTAGGTACACTCAAGTCGGAATGAATGATATGTGTTCGATGCTGTGTGCTATTTTGTGGAAGTCTAGAGATCTATATTTTGCATTAAATATGTTAATGTACTATCGGTAACACTTATGTGATAACGCTTAGATGGTTATGAAACTCAGAACAATGTAGTACTTTTAAAGTAATGTAGTGGTGTTTTCTTTATAAACAATGCTGTTGATATCAGATGTGTCTGTTGCATCCCTTGTACGTTTCCGCTGCGGTTACGGGGTGTTACATTGATACCCATCTTTTTTGTAGTCTCGAATACTCAGCAATCAGTACCTATTGGTTCTAGCCATCATAGATCGAACCATATCTAATAGAGTTCGATTTCTCCTCTCGAACACACCATTGTGTTGTGGTGTTCTAGGTGGAGTAAGTTGTGAGATGATCCCACAACTTCTAAGATGATCTTGGAAAGCATCACTTAGGTATTCACCTCCTCTATCCGAACGAAGTACTTTGATGGTTTTATCGAGTTGATTTTGTACTTCATTTTGGAAGATTTTGAACATTTCAAAAGCTTCATCTTTGTGTCTTAACAAGTACACATACCCATAACGACTATAGTCGTCAATAAAGATAATGAAGTATCTTTCACCATTCCTTGTCATTGCCTTAAAAGGACCACATACATCCGAATGTATGATACCTAATAAGTCTTTTGCCCTTTGGTTTGTTCCACTAAAGAGGTCCTCGATCATCTTTTCTAACATACAAGACTCGCATTTATCAAATGAATCACCTTCACTTGATTCCAAAAGACCATTCTTTTGAAGTGTATGTATGCGATCTTTGTTTATATGACCAAGGCGACAATGCCAAAGATAAGTCTTACTCAAATCCATTTTGAGTCTCTTGGTGCTTGATTAGTATAATATGTTATCATAAGATGTGTTATCATGAACCAATTCATAAATGCCATTAGATGGCATTGCTTTAAAATAAAATACATCATTCATGAAAACATAAATACAATCATCCATAAACTTAAAATCATAACCATATTGTCTTATAAGTGAAACGGAGATAATATTCCTAGTCAAACTAGGAGCATACAAAACATTATTTAAAATAACTTCCAAACCATTCAGAATCTTCAAAATGTAGTCCCCTCGGGCTTCGATAACAACCTTTGCTCCGTTGCCCATGAAGAGACTAATATCTCCTCTTTTGAATCCCTTATTTCCTTTGAACCCCTGCAACAAATTGCAAACATGAGTTCCACATCCGGTATCCAATACCCATGTGTTAGAGGAAATAATATTAAGATCAACATGAATTATGAAAGTTGTACCTGAGGTTTGCCCTGCATCCCTCTTAGCTTTCAACTCTTTGAGACGGGTTGGGCAATTTCTTATCCAATGCCCAATCTCCCCACATCCAAAGCATGGATCCTCCGAGCTAACCTTTAGCTTCTTTGGTTTGGGTGGTTCCACTTTTGCCTTTCCCTTGAACTTGCCCTTGACTTGTCCCTTACCTTTGGCAACCTTTGCCTTGGATTCCGAGTGATGCCTCTTGTTATTTCCACCTTCATTGATCGTGAGAACGGGTAAAACCTTCTTACCCATTCCCGTCTCGGCCGTCTTGAGCATTGCATGAAGCTCACCAATGCTCTTATCCCACCCATTCATGTTATAATTCATATAAAATGTCTCAAACTTTTTAGTTAAGCCATTTAGGATCAAATTCGTGGCTAACTCGTTTGAGACGCGAAAATTAAGGCGCTCGAGACGATCAATGTGGCTTTTCATCTTAAGCACACAGGAGGAAACAGATTGGGTTTCTTCCATACGACATGCATGAGGCACTCGAACCGTTTCGAAGCGTTCCACCCTAGCTTGTGTAAGGAACATTTCTTTAAGTTGGGTGATCATGTCGTATGCCCCATGATGTTCAAAATCCTTTTGAATCTGGGGAATCATAGTTCCCAACATGAGGCAAGAAACTTGCACCGAATCCTCATTGTGCTTAACCCAATGATTATGGTCTTGGACATCGTCAATACTTGGTTCATCGGGAATAGGCTCTTCTATTATGTAGTATTTCTTTTCTTGCTTAAGAACGATTCTCAAGTTTCGATACCAATCCATAAAGTTGTTATCGTTTAGACGATCCTTGTCAAGAATAGATATTAGTGATAGGTTATTAACTGGTGGGATAATAACGTTAGGTGGATTGTTGATTGCGGCCATCTACAAATATAACAAAGCTCAATTTTAGTATTTTCGATATCAATAATTAATTTTAATCGTTAATACCCTTTATGTCTCCTAGACAATTAATGATTAAAATATAGAACCCAACGTTATGTTAAAATAGTAGTTAGGTGACCTTTATCCTACTATTTAAATTAACAAGGTAGTCAACGTTTGACGATTGCAACCCTTTGAAACTTCTATTTTTATGGGATCGGTTAAACATCTCATGTTTAGTTGGCATGTTTAATCCCATCAACACCATTGTACACCATGCTTCGGTGACCCTATTCACATGGTTTCCAATTTAAGTCGTCCTACTTATACACACATGTGAGTTTACATATACAAGTGGTTAGGTAACCTTTATCCCACTTATATGGTAAACCCACCTCAAACTCACAAGTTTCCTCCAACATGATTAGGTGACCTTTATCCCACATTGAGTTCCCAAGTGATTCGAGTGTTGTATAAAAGGATGGTGTTCGACTTATTTTGTAAAAGGGATTTTCGTTTTCCAAATTCTAGATTGGAAAACCATTTATGTACCTTTCATATGCATGCATTCAAATATATAGTACTTAGTTGAAAAACCCATTTTCAAAATTCCTATTAATAAAACCCATTTTATTATGAAATCATTAGACTTTAATAAAACCAATTTTTATTACCTAACGATTTCTAAGGAACCAATTTTATGCTAGTTGTTGATTTTAAGTAGTTAGCAAACCATATTGCAATAAAACAAACAAAAGTAAATCAACCATGCAAGCATAAAACATACAACCACAATTTCATAACCATAGCCTCTTAATGTTGACTACACTTGTTGACCGAAGACAAGTGTGCCAAAAGGTCTCTCCTAAGGGACCCAAAAGGACATAAGCTTGTGTCGGTGAACTCCCACTTGATCCCGCATCCAAATGCTCCAAGTGTTCACCCCCGTGTTGTGATCTCCAACCATTTTATTTGGGCCTCCTTCCTTGCATCTTCTTTTACAAAATATATCCTAATACATTTTTTCTAGTAAAAGAAATGCATCTAATCTACTTATTATTACAAACCAAATGAATGAATAAATAGATTACAAACCCAAATAAATATTACAACCATATCGAATGAACAAACAACCACTTGAATGAACAAACACATCAACACAATCATTCAACCAAACACAAGGCCATGGCTAGGTTATGAACATCTATCACACATCCAAATATGCAATAATCACAAGACCAAAAAATGGTTCCCCTTTGACCCTAAACTTTCGGCCCAAACTTTAACCAAATCAAAAATTTTGGGTTTTGTCCAAACAACACAATCAATCATCCAAATGACTTAGTTTTTCAAGATTACCACATGCATGTAAAGTATAACCTTGAAAAACCATGGGGTAACCAAAACCCCTAAAATTTTCGGCCATATGGTAAAACTCCACCATAAACCCGAAAATGTTTGGGTCTAATCAATCATGCATCCGTATAAGCGGCTCTTGATGCCATTGTCGGGTTTTAACAAGATTATCAAAGTTATAAAACCTTACTTTTACCAAAAACGCAGCGGATAAATGTTTTAAATCTTTTTAATTTTAGATGTATAAAACCAATTTTATACATGCAAAACCCAAGCCCGGATCCAAATACGAAATACATACTATCAAATACATACATGTCATTATAAGTCCATGCATGTCAAGACTACCTTTCAAAACCAAAGGAAATGTGAAAGAGATGATGAATGGTAGGCTAGAACTTCAAGATAGGAGTTCCTCAAGCTTGTATACCCTTCAAGCCTTCAAGCAAACACCTTGTAGCTAGGATTTACACTCAAAATTTTTTCCTTCCTTGGGTCCTCCCTTTTTGGCCAAAAATTTAGAGAGAAAAGGAGAAAGAGAGAAAAAAATACTTGTGAAATATGATGCACACAAATGAAAGAGAGAAACTAGAAGTCTTTTATTTGAATGCACCTTCCAAGTGACCAATCCAAACCATTGCATGCACCCACTAAGATAATAATAATAATAATAATAATAATAATAATAATATAAAAATGAAAGAAGTAAGAGAGGGGGGGGGGGGGGGGGCAGCCCTCTCTTTCTCTCCCTTTCAAATTTTATATTTTCTTTTTTATAACATAAAACATTTATATAATCTTATGTTATTTCTTAGTAATTATATAACATAAGTATCATGCAAAGTTAATTAGTCTTATATATATTGTTATTTAACCAACTTAAATAACACTATATAATGTCTTCTCTCAAAATATAAATCATACATATGATTTATTTATTTCACAAGTACAATGTATTTAGAAACCCTTTTCCAAATAGCTTAAGTGTTAATATTTATTTACTATGATCACATCATAAATAAACAAATATAATTGGTGTTTGTCTAGCTTGTTATTGGGTATGACCCGACTTGGATCATAACGTACTAGCCACATCAATAATAATATGTGTCTTGGGCAGACCGAGTCCAATAATTTGTATTGTCTATTTTTTTTTCCAGTGAATGATAAATTTCTTGTCCTTGTTATCCTTTGCCTATCTCTCTTTCTCTTTTTGCCTTCTTTAGTATTCATTTCTTTCTTAAGCATCACTTCTGCTAACTTGATAACATTGATTTCATAATGAACTGAATCATCTTCAAGGTTATATATTCCTCTATGTTTAGTTGTTCGCCTTGAGTGTGAGCAAAGCAAGAATCTTGAATTGCCCGAAAATTAAAATATTCTTTTTCCTGAGGATATTCTTCCGGATATGCGATTACTTCTTTTCTTCTTGATGTTATTGATTTGGTTACCTTACAGATACGGATACTACTGGATAAAGGTAGGCTGTTTCCTTTAGGTGCAAATGTGGATTTACCGGATAAGCTTGCATTTCTTCATTTAGGATGTTGTTTGTATCAAATTCTTCAACTAGTCGGGCCTCTTCCCATTTTTCGTTTGCCTGTTTAGAGATTGTTAGTATGGGATCTTGGTATGGTGGAGAGTAAGGAGATTAATTTTCTTCCTCATCTTCCTTCTTTTCTTCTTCTGGTTCAGATAGAAAGCTAGTTGGCCTTTTGGAATGCTATTCTTTTAAGGCGCATGGTAGCCCTCACTTTTGGTTATGGCATGGTCCTGCTGTTACATGCGGATTTTGATAATTAGGTAGTGGTGACCTGAAGTGCCACTTCCCTTGATCAAAATGGGGGTTCATCCAACTGGATGAATCTGTACTATGTTCCTGTTTAATCTTGCTGTGGACTTCAATTTCTTCGGAAAGAACATAAGTCGGAATTTCGAACGGATAATACTGTGGAATGCTCTCAGAAGTATCACTATATTTCTATTGGCATTTGTGGACTGCTAGGATGATATGTCGGTTGCCTTTCGTATGCTAAATTGGGGACAGTTGGTTGCTTATGACAGAAAAAGATGTATAATAACTGTTATTACTGGCCATGCCTGATGGCTCAGATTCAGGTGCAAGGTTTGCACATATAGTTACTTAGCGTTTGTGCCCAAAGTAATACAAAACATCTGCGCATTATACCTAGGATAGGTAGACTACTAATTTTTGCTTATCCCTACTTATTAAACAAATGCTTAAAGCTTAGGTACTAACATATTAATACCTAATTTGCTGAAACCGATGGTTCTGATATTTATCTTTTGATCAAAGCCTAGGTATAACTAAATACCTAATTCGCTAAAAACCTGGCTCTTATACCAACCTGTCAGACCCCAACTTCGGGCCTAGAAGTGTGACTCTCAGTTGGTACCTGTTTTGTAAATATATCAGAGTTGCGGGTTGTATTAGCGGAAGACTTTATTTAAAATAAAATATTAATTTACTTTGAAAACTTCTCGGATAGTAAATCTCCGAGTGTTTGATTTACTGCTTAATCTATTTATTATAATTAAATGATTAAAAACCGAGCCTTCTTCTTGTAGCGAGTATCTAACTCCTTGAGTGACTCTAATTCCTTGTTATTTGTGCTAAATCTGTTCCCTGGAATGTGGGGAAAAATACGTCAGATATGTGGGTGAATCGTTGACTCTAAAAGCGTTTAAATAACAGTTATAATATAAATATAGTTTTCTTGATATTGCTCAGCAGAAATATTTCTATTTCCGGTATTTATAACACTGCCCTACACACATACAAGTTTCTCCGAGCCACGTAGCCCATACTGAAGAACTAGTTATAACTGTTCAACCGGCGGCCACGTAGCCTTCGAATGTTAGGTTAAACAGTTATATCTGGATCTATACACATGTGTAATCGGTCTGAGTTGCTTTTATTCTCTAATTTGCATTATAACGTTTTAGAGATCATTTTATCTCATGTAAACGTTTGACTGACTCTCTAAGACAAACAACCTGTTTATTGTCACACCCCAACCTATGGCGGAATATGCCGAGGTGCGACGTAATTGTATCATAGCTCAAAGACACTAATAAAAATAAGTGTCAATATCTGAATTTATTTATTCATATCAATCGTACATAAACAATTCAAAATTTAAAATATTTTGATACAACATTTAAACCTTTATAAATTTTAGCCTAAAGTCCAAGTCTATGTATTCACTTCAGATAATTTCTTATAACAACCTGCATTATGTGTTAAAATAATTTGTCAACAACACATGTTGAGCGAGTAATTCACAGTTTGGTGTAAATATAATAATATTAATATGAGAAATAAACAATTTCTTGCGTATGTGAATAACATCAATTAATATAAACAAGTATAAGTGTCTTTTCAATCATACCATAGAATATGGACATGTCTACTCGGCTAATTCGCAACCAATAACAACATAAAATAAAAGTAACAAGAATATCTTTTCGAACATGTCACTAGATTCGGACAAGTGTACTAGGATGGCGTATGATCATAGTATGAGGATGAGGATGAGATACCAACCAACCATAAAGCAGTAGACACATTCATATAGTAATAAACAATTAAACGAGCATCACCACAACCATGCAATTAATGGAATTGTGTTTGAGCGAAATAATATTATAATAACAGTTTCTAGTACGCATAATGCCCCCGAAACCAAAATAGAGAAAAAGGGGAGCATGATTAATCACCATACAGTTGGAATGAGTGTTGATAAGATGATAAAAAGTTAAGGTGGCAACGATTGCGCTTCTCAAGATACATAAAGAAAAACGGCCTAATTGTTAGCGATAAAATTTTTTAATAAACGAAAAATTAACAAGGCTTATAATGGATTCGCGATTTGATGGTGTTTTGAGATTAATGATCTTTTAGTTTAATAGTTAAAATAAATTTGGATATTATTATATATATTATTAATTATTTATTATTTTTATTTTATGTTATTATTATTATTATTAATTTGCATTTATGCTATAATATTTTTTTGATAAATAAGTAACTATTATATATAATAACTATTATAATAATATAAATTTAGATATATGTATTAATGTAGAAGTTAAACGCGAATTTACTTCGGACGTCAAAAGGTTACTGGTTCACTTTAAATCTGTCACTTATATATCAATGCGTATATATAAAATGTATCTAAGTGTGTGTGTGTGTATATATATATATATATGATATGTTGTAGTCATGAAAAAGTTTAAAGATCCGGAAAGTAATGGCTTGGGGTTTGGTTTTAACAAAATAAAGTTTACTAGATAATATATTATTAGTAAAAGGTTAAAAATAAAAGAAATAAAAAATATTAGACAAAACCAGGCCTTGGCGGTACGAACCTGCGCCTTCAGGGACGGTTCGAATTTAGTGTAATATGCACCTGCCATCATGGCAGATGTCTAACTCAGTTAGAATGCCAAACTGAATTATATAAAAACATTGCTTCAGCCGTTCATATTAACTCTATAAACCCTAGATAATGAATTAGTTCAATTGATTGATGTATATCGGAATTAGTTTAGTGTTACTATTTACCAGAGAAAGACGAACCATAAGCCTAGTTGAATTACCTGAAACAGCAGTGGGCTGAGGATGAACGGCGAAATAAGGTTACGGCTCAACCTCGAACTCAAAACGAGTCTGAATGGCTATGTAGGTCATAATTGTGTTAGGGCTTAGTGTCGTCGAGGTGCATGGATGGTGCGTGAGAGTTTAATTGTGTTTTTGACTTGTTTATATAGCGATTTAGGGTCGGTTAAGCCGCAGAATTAAATTGATCGAATTAGTTATTGTATGGTTAACATATACTACAATTAGAGTGTCGGTTTGATTGTAATTAAGTGGAGAAATCATTAGTTAAATCATCTTTGTGATTTAAGCCGAGACGAGTTACCATAGGAGGGGAGGTGGTGGTCGGCCGACGGGAAAGGGAAGAGGAAAGCAAGAATATTTGAATGATATTTTTGATGTGGTCCTTGGTCGTTAGTTGTTGATGCACAACGGGATTAAAGTTAGTTAAGGGGTTTGTTTTGCTCATTCCTAATAGTTATTAACAATTAACAAGAAAATAAATAAATAAATAAAACTAAATTAGAAGTACAAAAAAACTCGGGATTTTATTAACGACGGGTGTCGTGAAATAAAATAAATGATGTCACCCCCCATTAAGCGATTTGCGGAAGCGTAAAACGGAAATGCAACAGATACAACTGGTATCAAATTGTTCATAAAGAAATATTACTAACTAATTTACAATATATTACATCGTTCTAACATGTTTTACAAACTAGGTGATACAATCAAATCGGTTCTTCAATTACTTTACTTCTAACTCAAATGCCCATGACATCAATCACCAATCATACATGTAACGCACAGGAAATTACTTCTCATATCTGATTACCTGAAAAGCATGTTAAAACAGGTCAACTACGAATAGTTGGTGAGTTTCATAAGTTTTAATGAAATCAGTTCTACGCACCATACATTCATAGTTTGTATGTACACGCGTATATAAGAAAATGTATTTACATTTATATATGTATATCTACGTTTTTGTATACTGATATGTATGTGTATAAGTTTATAATAGAATTTGAAACTACGATAAAATCATGACTGCTCATTCGTACTTCGTGCTTTCATTTTTCAAATAAAATCAACCACTGTGGCCCCCTTTCCGTCAACAACGGTTCCACGTAAAATCACCACTATGGTCCCTCTTCTGACCACAATGGTTTCACGTAAACTCAAACATTACACATTGTATACACAAACAATTATTATTTTCTACACATAGAATTTCCTACGCCTATCCACATAGTATGTATATATATATATACACAACACACACACACATACATATATATATAGTATTTATCACGTATTGCTAATCACTGTGGCCCCCTTTCCGCCCACAACATATATAATCATAATATTTTCTTAACACTCATGTCATAATCAAGTTATTTCGTTTAATAAGTTGCAGCAGAACTTGGCTCGTAGGCCATACTCAATTTTGGTTTATAAGTTGCAGCAGAACTTGGCTCATAGGCCATACTCAACTTTAATTTATAAGTTGCAGCAGAACTTGGCTCATAGGCATACTCAACTTTAGTTTAGTACTATTGTGGCCCCCCTTTCACCCACAATAGCCCCATGGCCATTACAGACCACATTATTCCCAAATTAGTTATGTTTAACATTACATGACGTGTTTGTATAAACATGATGTCACGTGTAATTTCATTATGTTTTGTCATTCGTACTATCTCCACTTAATATACCGATCAGTGATAATATTCACCTTTCATTAGCACGTAGTTAATCATTATGGTTGTAGGGACTTTTCATATATACATGTTCAGATAATCTATATCCTGAACCGTTTTCTGATAGATAATGTATATAAACACGCTTTTCACCCCAAAGGTTTGAAAACAGTTTGAAAAAACGGGTCATGAAACTCACGGTTTTGTAGGCACTCAGTGCGAGGTCAGCTCGGGGTTCGTTTCCCTTGCTATCACTTAGTCCCTATAGTTCATATTATAATAATATTAATATTTTAATATTATTATAATCTCAGTACTAAACTGGGCTGTATAACTAATCTGGGTATAGCTGGAACGCCCAGAAAGTGGCAATAAGCTTAGGTTGTGATGTTGTTCAATGTCTAATACTTAAAACCGAACTTGGCTCAGTTTCCCGTTTTCCCAGCTGGGCCAAGTTGTTTGTTTACGCGATCAGAAAACAGTTATGGGGAAATAAGCTTGGGTAAATGTATTGGTTAATAAAATGATTAAGTTATAAAGAAAGATCACATATTGGGGTCCTAGATTAGCTACGAGGTTCGTTTCCGTTTATTCAATTTGATTTGAGAAGAAACGCGCACAATCTATCCAAATTGTCCAGGTTTCTCATAGAAAGGTTCGTTTTTACTTAATTAATCCAAAAATATGATTTTTGAACACTCTTGGTGTTTTGATATTCCCGCAGGTTCGTTAATCGCGAACTTGCTGGTTTTTATTAAAATTGAATTTGTTTAATCTTCAAATTAGCATAATTAATTAACCATTAATCATTAAATTATGAAAATTTAGCCACTTATCGAATAAAATATGTAGATTTTTATAAAAATATTTCTGGAATTATTTACTGATATAATAATTTATAAAAATTCATTTTATCAGCTATTATTTTGCCTGAAAATCGTCCGTCTATCCCAAAAGATTTCCAAAAATTACACAAAAATTCCTGAATACTCAAATTATTTCCCAAAACAACCTGTATCAATTCCAAAATGCGATAAGCTTGTTCAATATTCTTTTCAGCCCAAATTCGGCTATAAAAATTCATACGAACGCATATACGTAAAAAACCCTTAAACTTTTCCAAATGATACCAAATTTTATATGTTATCAAAATATACCAAATCTGAGTTCCCCACAAAATTTCATAATTTTTCAAGCATTTTAACTATTTTTCCCAAGTAAACGTCCCAATTCGGTAATAAATTTGCCAAATATTCTCGGATGGTCGAAAAATTACCAAATTTGAACAGGGACTCAATGATATGGTCCCTGATGTCCCTGTAAAATTTCAAGACCTAAAAATGCACATCACAACCTTAACCTAAACAGCCCGTAATCGAATGTTTCGGCATTACCTTTGCGGATTTCGCCCGTTTTCTCTCCTAATCCAATTTTTGGGTTCTCGTGCTTCTATATAAGCTAAGTACAGGTTCTATATCACAAACCAAGCATGTATCATCAAGAGATCATCCATGAAAGTTAGGGTTTCAGTTAGGGCTTTAAACCGAACTTTTGAACCGTAAAAACATCGTTTAAACCCTCTAATCCGTGTTTATGGCCAAAAAAACTATAAAAACAGGTTCCTAACCATGTGTATGATTAAAACATATTTTTGGACAATTTTTAGGGTTTTTGCATGGTTAGAAGTGATTTTTGGTAATCAAACTATGTTTATATGAAATTAAACATGATTAAACAAGTTAAATTTGATCAAAATAATGATATTACCTTAGGAATTTGGCTTAGCTTTTGTTAGAATAGCAGATGTTGATGTTAAGGTTCTGGAAAATGGCTAAAAATATCTAAATTTTCTTAATTTTAAAGAAAGGAAAATAATAATATATAGGGGCTTGGTCCAAGTTGGCGAGCTTGGCTTGTTGGGCCCCCTTTTGGGCCCATTTGGCCCACTTTTCTCGATTCATGTGCCCGAACGTGAAATGCCGAGTCCAAATTTATTTCGGGTTCGGTTTTTTGGCGACAAAAATATATCGGGTGCGACAAACGGAGCGAAAACGAGCGTTTTTCGGCTATTTTTGTGTAAATTTATAAATACATATTATTTGTTTGTAAAAATCGAAGATATTTCCACGGATCGCTTAAAACATCCCCAAAAAGTGTTTGGTAGATCTTTTTCGGCTTAAAGGATGATACAATGCTTGTTTCAGAACTATCTTTCGTGTTTAAATCCATAGCGGGTAGTTAAACGAGCATGTTTTCGTTCTCGTTTAACTAGTTTGCTATCATACTAAGGCCTTAATAACAGTATGTTGGCTTATAATAGACATATATCTCGTATAGATGGCCCCTCGGGATATCTGGGTCATAACCAGACCCATTTAAATGTTCGTTACGCAATAAGCGGTTAATCGCTTATTCGATATATGAATACTAAGGTGTACTCGGTTTTGCCATGGATGTCACAAATGATCGATAATAAATTTATTAATTTGATTAAATAACAATAAAAATTTAAATGGGTCGGGTTTTAGGGGTCCGAAATTTAACGAATGCTACAGTATTCATAACTTTTTGAAGATTTCGTCCCGAAATTAGAATACAAGAAAATCATTTTCGTAATAAAACGAAACAATACGGATGTTTGAGTGACCTGAAAAACGCTACAAATGGGTAATATGACAAGTCCACTTATATATAGGATGTACCAGCGGTGTATCCACCATAACCTTGTCATATTATATATCATTTATACCATTTTCCTATAGTCCCTCGGTTTTGAGTTGTTCGCACACCAACGTACCCACCATGACTTCCATGCGAGGGTTTAAGTAATTATGCGTGCACTCATAATTACTTATTTCGTCACATGGTCTGCATGATTTGTTCCATTGAGTGGGCTAATATCATACATGCATGCACAAGAAATATCTTTTGAAATTCAATTTTTTTAACAAAAATGGGACAAAACCTAACAAGTCTTTAAAAATAAATAAATAAATAACATCTTGAAGTCAAATATCGAGATAATCAATGCAACATCGAAACAACTGAACAAGCTCAAATATCGAAATTCTTAGAATTAATGTATATTGAGATAGAACGTTTGAAAAATGTAACAAGTTGTCGGGCAATAAAACCAAAATAAAAATACTCTTGTTATAGTAAACGAAAATAATAATAACAAATGGTTAAGTCGAATATATGAAACATTGGGGATAATGAGAAGCTAAAAAAATTATGTAAACATATGATAACCACAAAAAACTAATAAACTTTGGGAAATAATGAAGCAAAGTTGTTAGTCTTGCTATTCCCGAAGAAGTTTAACCGCTACGAGGAGGGTGTAAGTTTGTGACTCTCATATTGAGATAATGATAAATCTTAAATGAGAATATAAAATCAATAAAATAAAATGCATGCATAGGGCACCTATTAGATAGCTATGCCTTAACCAAGTACACAACCCCGGTTTAAAGTGACCGGCCATAGGCAGCCCAGATTACAGTTCCTATTAGATAACCATGTACATAGCCATGCACATGGTCCTGATTTCCATTAACAATTACGTTTGAGGTCACCGGTTATAGGCCGTTAAATTGAGTTGATCATGAGCAAACAAATATAATTCTAAAGATAAATATAAGCAATGCGTGACGTGCTTTGTGAGGAGAGTGAAGATAGATATATCAAATGTAAACATGATTTCATTAATAATATTGAAAATTTGGGTACAATGAGACGTTATTCAAATGAAAAGAACAAGGATAAAAGTAATAAATGAAAAAAGGGAAATAAAATGTTGCCCGTAGTGCTCGTCTTCTTGAGGGCAGGTGAGTCTTGGGTATACGGACTAGTGTGAGATGGTGCCATGATTTATAAGTTGAAATTCATTGGTGCTGATGAAGTTCACACGTCCTTGCGTACCCTAGTTGGCTTGATTTACTTGAGTTTGATCGGCTTGGTTTGGTTAGGGTTGAATGACTTGGATGGGTTGGGCTTGCATTGGTTAGGCTTGATCAGCTTGGGCTTGCGGTTGGAAAGTTTGTGCTTGATATATTTGGAGTTGGTTGGTTGGGCTCGGGTAGGTTTGAATATGATAAACAAGTTTTGGGCATGTGTTGCGAAGGTGGTTTGGCCTACTGCAATGATAACAGGCACGCATGGTTGGGAGAGATGGAGTATAAGGAAGGGCATATGGTTGGCGAAATGCTCGAGTAATGGGTTAGGGAATGGGCGAGTTGAGTTGAGTTTGCATAGGCTCTCGGCAAGAGTTGATGAAGTGACTGAAGCAGCCATAATTAAAGCGTTTTCGGAATTTTGCGGTAGTGGGGTGGTGAAACATACACGAGTTACATAAAGGGTGTGTTCTCGTGTAGGACTTTTTGTTGGGTTGACCTTGGGTATCTTGGGATGGTGATGGGTTCGGGTTGGTTTGGGCATAGTTTCCGTGTTTGTGTTTATTGTTGTTGTTGTAGTTGGTGTTGGTGTGGGTGTTGGTGTTGGTGGGTTTTGATGAGTTTTCGACATTGTCCTCATTGAATGGTTCGGTCGTGACTTTTCCGATAGGCTTTTTGGTACTTTTTCATGTTAAAGTTCCAGCCTTAACATGGTTTTCGGTGAGGGTACCGGCAAGGGTTATAGCATCGTAGAGGATCTTTGGGTCACGACTCAAGACGGGGTATTGAATTTGGGTACCGGCAAGCGTTTGCATACTTATCGATTGCTCGCTCGAGAGGAGTGACTATATGCGGAATGAGGAGTCTTAGTTCACAGAGACGGTCATTATACGTCACATTGTCATCGCCTTCTTGTTTCAAATTCCAAAACTCTTCTTCCAACTACTGGAGTTTGTATTTCAGGCAAAATTTCATGAGCCATGAGCTTCTAAGGTCGTCCCATGGAAAGGCCATGGCGACTTCCCCCTAGTGAGTGTTTTTCACTATTCCACCAGGTAAGGGCGCTAAAGACACTTGAGGCGTAAGTGGTCTTTTTATCTTCTGGGCATGCACAATGGAGGAACATGCTTTCAATGTGCTCGAACCATTGGAGAAGGGTGGTAGCACCCTCGGCCCCAAAGTTATCGGTCGAGTTTGCACTCGTGAATTGCTTGAAAGAGCAAGCAATTGGTTTGGGTTCACGGGTGTGGTAGCAACATTCACGGTTTGGAGCTAAGAGATGATTGTTGGGAGGGCTTCCATGATTTCCTTCGTGATGCGGGATGACATGCTAAGGCTAGAGCTACCGGTACGACGACGATGGTTGAGAAGACTAGAAGACCTGCTACGAGGAAAATGTGTAAAATTTAATGAGCTTCAAGTAATTGATGTAAATGTGTAGGTTTCAAGTATAAAACTTTCATAAGAATTGGGGAAGTATTGTAAATATATGAGGTTACGAAATGTAGATTGACACGTGTCTAAAGATTGTAAAAAAAATAGTCCTTAAATACTTTGGGTTGAGTTTGAAAATTTTTATCATTTATGAAAAGAATAAAAAATATATATTTTATATATATAACTTTCAAAATTTCAAAAGTATTAAATGAATCAAATAAAATCCATTTAGTTGTTAGGAGCTCAAAAAATCACCATGGTTCCTTCCAACAAAATGAAACTATCGAAAACCAAGTAAATGTTGTTGAAATATTCATGTATTAGCTTTACAAAATCGATTAAAATTGAGTTGTGAGAAGTGTTGAGGTAGATAGTTGAAGTAATTCGAGAACCAACCCGTATTTGTATACTCACCCACCCATTCAACTAAAACACAATACGGAAAAACCAAGTTTAGCTCGCATTACCGTGAATTCGGTTATAAATTAAGGGTGTGATCTTCACATGACCACAATTGATACAATGAGGGTAGTAGATTCGTGAACGTTTGGTGTGATACGCTTTGGCTTAATAAGTGTCACCCCCACACCTCACCCTCCAGGAAGGTAACCAAGTCTCGCGGTTGGTCGAGATTTGTGTGCATTGCGCTTCCTTTGGCTCGCAAGTCTTGGTGTCAAGGGTTCGGTATACTAGTGTGTCCCCCTTATAGTTACTATGTATCCATCACATGAATCATCCTCAAGGAGATGGGAAATAAAAGGTGGGATTTTCTTAAGGAAATTCCTGACTAAAAATCGTTCTAGAGTTTTGAAAATAAATTTGAGGGTGAGGCATAGCCTCGGAATAAGTGTGTGCTTTTGTGTATAATTGTATATGATAAACAATTTAAATAAAATAAGCTATGTAAAAAATTACAAAAATCTAAACAAGTAAGGTGCACGCATAGCAACACGTATAGGGACCCTAAGCAAGCTACTAGGTCGTTACGTCCAACCACCTATCGAAAACGAGTATAGAAAACGATTTTGGCAGAAACTGTGCTCCTTTGTGCGGCGCTAAGGATTCCTTCGCATGGCACTAAAAACTCCCTTTACCAGACTTTGAGATTTTGGCTGTTTTAGTCCCTTAAGTTCTAGAAATGCATTTTAAGCCATTTTAAGAGTTTGTAAGGGGTATTTGGCATTTTTGAAAGTTATAAAACCATAAACAAAATTAAACACAATTAATTACTAATAAAGGAATGATTTTATTGAGACAAAAAATCCGAATTACGTTCCCGAATCAGGTAAACAAATACGAATATGAATATGAAAAATCCGAGATGTTATAGTCTCCCCTACTTTAGGGAATTTCGTCCTGAAATTAAGAAAAACTAAAACATAATTGTGTTATAAATAATTAAACTTTAAGGAAAACATTTAAAAAAAATTAAATTTACCATAACATAGAACTTCTAATAGCCGAAGCAACACTCCAAATGAAAATCCGGTAAGGGCACTTATATATAGGATGTACCAGTGACGTATCCACCATATCCTTATCATCTTATCATTCGTACCGTTACTCAAACTACTTTTGGTTCTAGATTATGACACACAATTGTGGGTATTATGATTTCCACGTGAAGACTTGGATGATTATGTTCGTGACTATAATTACTTCTATCGTCGGATGGCCCACATAATCCGTCATATCATGTGGGTTATAAAACATTAAAAACCATAATTTTGAAAGATAGCAAATTTTTTTGAGAAATTTAAATATAAAACCAAAATTCCATCAATGTACATAACATTTCTAAAAATGAACTTTAGAGTTGATTAATAAAACATTGAAATTTCAAAAACATCTTTTGATGTAAAAACATAATTCTTGAAAAAGAAAAAGAAAATGGATTCCTTGAAGCAGATATTGAAATGGATTGTGATGAATAAGATAAGAGTACGATATTATAAGAAATTAACCTTGATAAATAATAGAAACTTTATTCATGTGGTGAGACGCGCAAAAAGTAAATAATCCAAATTGAAGTTATCCAATACCACAATTAAATAAGAAGTCGATACAATGCATGAACTGAAAAGACAAGATAACTTAAGATGGAAATAACGAAAGCAACATAATTCTTCAGAGTCCTTAAGGAACTTTATTTACGGTTGACTTGATTCACTTGACTTGGAGCACTTGAAGAAGTTGGCTCCATAAGAAATTGAGCAGTAGAAGTAGATTGATTTGGAGTATCTTGAATAGGTTAAGCTTGAACAAATGGCAAGAGTGGGGTTTGATTGGAGTAAGTTTGGTAAACTTGAGCTTGCGGGTATGGGCTTTGATAGGTTTCGGTTAAGTATGAATGGTCTTGATTGAGAGGATTTTGAAGAATGTAAGGTTGATAGGTTTGGACTTGATGAGCATTGGTAGTGTAATACGGTGCAAGTATAGCTTGAGCTTGGTGAGCATGGATGAGTGTAGGACACACATTATGGAGATGATTAGGGTCTCCACAATTGTAGCAAGCACAGGTAGTAGCAGGTCCAGGAGTAGGCGACACAGACCGTTGTGAGACAACTTGCGCTCCAAACGGCGTACGACAAAGATTAGCAAGGTAACCGTAACGATTGCATTGGGTGCAAAGATGGCACGGGGATTGAGCTGGACGATGATAGTTGCAAGTGGAGCATAACAGGTTTAGACCCGCATAAGGTTTCTTGTTCAGGTCATTTTGGTTTTGTTGAGGTTGATGGTTTGTTTGGCTACCGGCATAGTTTTGGGGGTTGGACTTACGTTTGTGGTGAGAAGTGTTGTCATTGTGCGGAGTGGGTTTGGGTTCAGCTTTAGCATTGGTTGAGGATTCGGTTTTGGTTTTATCAAGGGTAGGTTTAAAGTCCTTTTGAGAGAGGGTTCCATCCCTAACATGGTAATCAGAAAGTGAAGCAGCAAGAGCAATAGCTTCCTCGATGGAGAGGGGATCTTGACTAATCACAGCATCACGGAAAATTGTTGGCAATCCACGAATATAATTTCGAATCCCACGAGACACAGGTGTTACGAGGTGGGGTATTAGCAGGCTAAGATCCTTGAAACAGTTGGAGTAAGTAGAGTTGTCACCACCAATTTGCTTGAGTTCCCAAAAACTCAGTCTCCAGTCTTTGCAGTTCATGCTCAGGGCAAAATTCTTTCTTCATCGCTTCTTTGAGTTCATCACAAGGCATAGTCATAGCAATATAGATTCCTTGAAGGGCTTTGAAAGTGTTCCACCAAACGAGAGCTCGCTTGTCAAAGACGCTCGAGGCAAACTTAGTCCATTTTTCGTCTGGACATTCGTAATGGATGAATATGTTCTCTATTCTCTTGAACCATCGAAGAAGTTTTATGGCGTTCTCTTCTCCAAGTTATGGGGGCGGTTTAGCACTAGTGAAGTTCTTGTAGTGAAAGTTACTCGGGGCAGCTGAAGTAGCAAAACCATTCGAGTTGAGACTCTGGATTTGGGTCACAATAGTAGGCATAGCGACAGCAAACTCCTTGGTGATTCTAGCAGCCAGACGGCGATCATGAGAAGCAGATGGACGACGTTGATTACGATGGTGATTTCTTAGGGAAGACATTCTACGAGGACCAAAGACAAAATTTTAAAAGATGATGGGTAAGTTATGTAAATGAGTTGATGAAAGATAATGAGGAAGTGAATTTAAATGAAATTATGTTAGTGACTTATCATGACTTGAGGAGGAATCGGAATTTAAAACAATGTGAATAATTTTGAGATGTTTAATTAATTAGACAATATTTATCTAAAAGTAAAATCCAAAAATGAAATATTATTAGGTTAGGCTTTCCATGGTAGCTTGAGAATCCAAATTAAATAACAATGCATATTCAATGAGTTGGCCTCCGATGAGCTTTCCATGGAAATTTGAATGGCCCAACTAAATAACGCAATATAAATTTGTGAATTGGGCCTCCCATGAGTGTTCCATGGCAGTTTAAATGGCCCAATTAAAATAACGAGTTACAAGCAATTGAGTTGGTCGGCCCAAGAGCGTTACATGACATTTTAACTTACCTAATTAAATAACGAATTGACAAATCAATAGAGTTGGTCGGCCCATGAGCATTACATGACATTTTAACTGACCCAACTAAATAACGAACTAACGATTCCAAATATGAGTAGTTGGAGTATCCCGTGGATCATCACGGGTGATACTACTAACAAAAAATGTTGAGAAATGGATAGTTGGAGTGCCCATGGATTTACATGGATTATTCACGCAACTAAAGATTTTAAAACAATAATAATAATAATAATAAAATATTGGAAAATTTTCCTGAATTTAGCGACGAACCACCGTGAATTCGGTTTTTATAAAAGGAATGTAACCGATCGGTTACGTTAACCACTTAAAGTTCCAGTCGTTGACATTTGTTCGGCTTGGTCTATAGGATCGAGTACTGTGGTCAGGTTATCCCTAGGTAAGGAATAGCGTCTTACCTTTGGTTCTCGAAACTGTTTTGCCAAGGCCCAACTCACTGTTCTCTCCCCCTTACAGTTACTACAAGAACATGTCATACTCCCATGCTTTGGTGCGGGAGTAAAAACAAAACAAGGGAATACTTAAGGAATTTCCCAAAATAAAAGCAATATACTAAATAAAGGAATTTAAAAATATTTTGAGAGTGAGGCATAGCCCGGAATTTGTGTGTGCACAATATTAAAATAATAAAATAAATAAATAATCTAAGTAAGCTGTAAACACATAATAATAAGCACATAAGGCAATCAAGTAGGCACGTATAGGGTCCTAAACATATTTCTAGGACTTTTCTAACCACCTATCTTATAACCTTCGGCTCTGATACCAATCTGTAACACCCCAACCTAAGGCAAAATGCGGGGGTGCGAAAAATGGTTCACAGCTCACAAGATACTATCATACAATGTAAAATATGACAATATCTTTTTAATTTATTTATTTCAAATTTCGAAAATGTGCACAAATAACATTAATAATCCAAAACAAATAAATAATCTATAAAAAAATAATATTTCATTTATTCCTTGATTTTATTTTCTAAGGTTTTTCTATGTATCCGTCACCTTAGCTTCAAATCAACTAGTAACCTACATATGCGTAGAAAATAAACAGAGATTGTCAATAATACATGTTGAGTGAGATGATCATCAGTTTTGACACTAATAATAATAATAATATGTAATAAATGATAAATAATAACTGTGCAAACAAAATAATGTGAGTAATAATCAATCAAACCTTGAGAAAATAATGTGTTAGTTGATCATGCCTCACGAACACGGGCTATGGCTACTATGACTAGCATACAAATGTGATTGTCCGTTGACCACACCTCTTGAACACGGGCTATGGATACTAGGGAGGCATATGATCATACTATAACATGATTATGATGGACCTCTCCGAATATGATAGAATGTAAGCACATGAGCAAGTAACAAACAACATTTGATTGAATACACACAATCATTTGTTTGCTAGTTTTGTGTATGTATGTATGTATGTAATATAAAAGGAAGTATTAGTACGCATATGTCCCAAAAATATTTAAAAATAGTAAAATAAAAAGGGGAATGATATCTCACCTTATTGCTTAGGCGAGTTTGCGAGAAATTAGAATAAAACACGATAAAACGAATGAACCGTCCTTTAACGTGCTGACTGAGATAAACCAAACATACCTGAAACTTAGATATAATAAACTGTGATTAAACCGAGAACATAGCCGCTGGAATCGATCCAAACGGATGTTTGGAACTCCGGTTATGACATAATTAACGTTTAAGCGAGCAGGTACTGACCAGAATCCGAACAGCGAGTCGGAAGTCAGATTTTGGTCAGTAGCCTTAAAATATCGAAACAAAAATAAAAGTCTTCTAGATCAAAAGCCAGTTCCGACCAGAAGTGTTAGAAATCGATTGGTCAATTTTGTTGACCAATTTACCTTTAAACGGGCCAGAATCCAATTGACCCGTTAAATCCCGTCAATCTCAGAAATTTGTTGAGGGTTATTGCGTAACATCCGCATTTCTGTGAATAAATAATGGAAAGTTTTATTATTATCGGTATGTCGTTAGTTTAATTGTGTGCGTGTTTGTATTTGGATAAGGATTGGGTTGGTATGGAAGTGGATGGTGGGGCCCATAGCCTCATATATAAAGCCATCTCCCATTCCTTTCACCATTTCTTTCCACCATAACACACACTAAAACACACACTTTCCATCTAACAGCCGAAACCAATCCCGAGCTAAAAGAAGAAAGAACCTCGTGTGTGAACGCCATCAAACATCAAGAATCACGTCCAGGTCCTCGAGTTGTTTCAGATCTGAACCGAACCTGAGAACCGAAGGTGGGTTTTGGTTAAAAAGGTTAAGTTTTAGGTCGATTTCGACATGCAAACTGATAGAATGGTAGATCGGGCTGTAAAATGTAAGAAAAACATACACTTGGTAAGTTATAACCTCATGGGTGCGTTTTAAGCTAAAAAGGTGACGGTTGGACTGTGAGAAACACGGGTATACAAAGTTGATACAACCCGAAACCCATAAAAAGGTCTAAGACGGATTCTAAGGAAGAGTCTCGGGTAAAATGGCTCTAAATTAACAAATAAGGTAAATCGGGTCTATTTCGCACAAAAAGGGTTTCGCATCGCATGCCATGCGAAATCTAAGTATTTCGCATCGCATGCCATGCGAAGCGAAATGGCCATGCGAAGCGAAATTCTCATGCGAAATTCCAAGCGAAATTCCATGCGAAATTCTCAAGCGAAATTCCATGCGAAATTCCAAGCGAAATTCAATGTGAAATTCAATGCGAAATTCTCATGCGAAATTCCAAGTGAAATTTAATGCGAAATGGCCATGCGAAATTACATGAAAATCCATTTTCTGATGCGTTTTTTATGAAGGACCTGTTAACGAAAATAAAATTTTTCCAAGCTGACCTGGAAGCTCAACCCCAGCCAGGGACTCTGCCCCTTGGACCCTGCTAGGGGCTGTCGCCCCTAGACCCCGCTACCAGGGCCGCTGCCCCCGACCCCCGTTAGCTGAGGGTTTCATTAACTTAGATGTAAGAAGTAGTAATAGTAATGGACAATTAACACTTGTAATGTGTTGTACAGTTAGCTGTGCATAGTTAAGGAAGAGCATTACCATTAACGGCGAGAGAAACCGACTTCAGGTGAGTCCTAGCCCCTTTTATGCGTTATGTTTTCGGGGCTGTGTGCATACTCCTATGTGATAGATAATACACTTACTTGAATGGTAAGTTTATGATACGTGTATGACCATGTATTGAATGTTATTATTATATGATGATTATATGAATGATTGATGAGACAGGTATGGTTGAATGGGTAAAGAGTGCATACTCTAATAATATATGAGAAGAGTACGGGGTTGCATACCCTACTAATATATGCGAAGAGTACGTGGTTGCATACCCTAATAATATATGTGAAGAGTAAATGGTTGCATACCCTAATAGAATATGCGAAGGTCAAAGGGCGAAAGGCTCTTTAAAACGTAGAACGGTTATGTATGTATAAAAATAATGAAGGTAAGTAAAGATATGAATGTATGGAAGTATGAAAGTAAGAACGAACGTAATATGTGTTTTCGGATATATATATATATATATATATAAACATGTGTAAGAATATGAACGTAATGTATGTTAGCTGCTTAACTAGAACTCACTCAGCATAGCTGACTTTTAGTATGCACGCAGGTAAATAGGTTAAAGGAGCTGGCTTGAGGATGGCACATGGTAGGGACTGGAAGACTGGCATCTCGGGGAAGAAATGTTATGAAATATGATGTTATGTTAAAACAATTCAACTTTTGTTAAGACAAGATTTTGTTGTTTTGTAATTTGATGGTTGATGTTTTAGTATTCCGCGAAAGTTTTTAATTAACCCTGATTTTAGAACTGTGTTTATGAGTAAATCCAACGCCAAAGTAGGGTTACCGGGAATGGGGCCTTACATATTGTTCTTTGAATAAATATGAATGACATTACAGAAGACAACTTACCCGGAAAGTGTCTATAACGAGGAGAAAGACTGATTCAAATGTTGAAAATCGTTAAAGTCAACCGGTAGTTTGTTCTTGAAGACGAAAATACTAAAACGAAGGTGAAATAATTGGTTTTAATGAAGGTGATGGCTTGGAAAGTAATATTTCAGTAACTCCTTAGGGTTTGGAGGCGTGGTTTGTTTAAATAATCAATGGTTCAACTTATGGAACAAGAAATCAACTCGATTAAGTAAACGAATAATATATTGATGACGAAATCGGGTCTTGTGATCTCCAAGATATTGATCAAATTACAAGGAATGAACCTAGACACTTCATAATAGCAGATTAGTTAACTTGTAGCTTAATTTTCGTGATTTGGGGTCGTTTATGGAAAGATTTAGCGTTAAACGAGTATCGAAAACGATTTTGGTTGAAACCGTGCTCCTTCAGGCGGCGTTAAGGATACCTACCAGACTTTGAGATTTTGGCAGTTTTATTCCATGAAGTTCTAGAAATGCATTTTTAAGCTATTTTAAGAGTTTCTAAGAGTTATTTGGCATTTTTGAAAGTTATAAAATTATAAACTAAATTAAAAACAATTAATTACTAATAAATGCATAATTTTATTGATACAAAAAATCCGAATTACGTTCCCGAATCGGGTAAACAAATACGAATACGAAAAATCCTAGATATTACACATGTGGGATGAAAGTTTTCTTTCTTATTTATACCCATGTGGAATGCTTTCACATTAATTCATTTAATAATCCAAGTAACACAAGTTCGAAAGTAACAATACAAGTTCAGACTAAAACATAACCATAACAATAGTTCTTTTATTGAAATACCCTAAGTAATCTAAGTGTCTTCAATACTTCAACCTCTAATCACGGTACCTGTAACATATGTATAAAATATGGTCAGCTATAAATATAGCTGGTGAGTTTCCATAGTTTAAATACGTACATAAAAACCATACAATTCATAGACATGTGGTAAACGAGAAAGTAAGTCCTTTCCAGTTGGTACAACCAATGTACTTGGATAATCGCGCAAGTAGGGTCCTTTCCAATTGGTAACAACCAACGTACTTGGATAATGAGGCCCTTTTCCACTCGATACAAATGGACCGGAGTGCAAAGGAGGGCGTATGATCATACTTAGTGAGGCTTCCCAATCGTGCAAGTAATATTCGTGCAATTAATACAAGTAACACACAAGTCCATATACGAATTGTAGTTTTGTAATAGAAAAAATAATACTTGAATCTTTATAAGGATACATATGCTACCCCAAAACATTAAAACATTTAAAAAGGGGTGGTGAAAAGCTCACCTTAGTAATTGAGGTGAAAAAGGAATAAGAATAACTTGAAGGCGTCAAAGGAAACCGAAGCGGTCAATCCGTACGAACTATAAATAAGAATAAACACGACTTTTAACGGCTATTCTATCGGGATTTTATGATGACTAATTGTATGAATAACTTTAAAAGTTAGTTATTATTTTGTTATTATTTAAGTAAAATTTACAGTTTCAGCCCCTTATGTTTAACAAACTTATTAAATGTAATTTAAATTCTTTTAAGTTAAAATAAGTTTTCAAGTTTTACACTTTTTGCCCAAACCTTATATTATAAAGTCTTCGGTTTGGGATTATTTACGCGTTTTACTCGCGCGGCTCGATTAACGTTAAGGTTCGGGAATTTATAAACATAACAACGAATAACGAATATAGAACACTAAATGTCGGGAAACACTTTATTAAATTATATTTAATACATCGAAACGACCCAACGGGTCGGGTTTACAATATGAACACGAATCGAAAATTGACGAATGTCACATATTGTGCGATCTATTATCTCTTTTTTTATTCATCGTTATGTTTTTTGTTTATTTTCGTCATTTTGTCTTTTCGTCGTTTTTTTAATTTTTTTCGTTTTTGATTTATATTTTGAGTTATGATTTTTTTTTTAATTATTTTTTAGGTTTTTTTGCCATAAATCCTTCACACTTCTCATTTTTATCTCCCTTTACATGACAACTGATGTGGGAGATGGTCACGCATGATGAGCTTTGGAACATCGCCCCCCTTTTTTCGCTCACTCGTGACATGAGCTTTGTGACCATAATCACGCAGCTCACGCCTTCTCTCTCCTTTCTATAATTTATTTATATTATACTAATATATAACCCTGCGATTCCGCGGCGGCGCTAATTTACAACGCGATACTCATTTTATGTTGTTTTTATCAACCCTCTCTAAATATATTACCACACGATTGAGATGAGCGTGCTTCCATTCTCCAAACAAACTTTAAATATTCCATCTTTTATGATGATAAAGAATGATAAGAACCCTTACCTTTGATTTTTTTTATAAATTACAAAGTTACGTAATAGATTAGTAAAAATAAGTAATAATTTGCATATCGACTACTCTCATTATGATGAGACAAAGTTTAGTGCCTTACACATCAATTATCTCATCTACATGGTTCTAACTTTTTTTTTTTGAAGGATCAAGTAACTTTGTTATTTTGCATGATTCAACTACCGATCAATCTAAAAGGAAGAGCTGGGTGTAAATTTTTTATACAGAAGTTTGACTATCTAACTAATATTTTGGGGTTATTCAGAATCAGATCAGGTTATAAAATAACTAGTCAAATTGGTAGTGAGACTTGAGATAATGAGATGGACGGATTGTAGTGAGACTTGGGACAATGAGATATTGAGATGCATGCTTTAATAAATGTGTTATTAATAACTAGTGAGACATCGAATTCAAAAACAACAAATCATTAAAATAAATAAAAATTCAAAAACATCTTAAGAGAGAACAAACACGTTCGTCCTGCCTAGAATCGACAACCAGATTCATCAAAAACCCTTTTTACAACATGCAAACGACTCATGATCCAATCCCATAACCAATTTGAAGCATACACTATACTAAATAAGAAAATGACCACAAGTTTATGACCTAAATCAAAACTACATATCCTCTGTACTTGTACTAATTACATTATTTTCACTTTGTCATTTCATCTATAATTGTGGTGTTAAACACCTTTTAGAAATTTGCACCTTTCCAGTTGATTCTGAAGCTGGTTCTGTAATACACAAGTAATAAAGAATATAACATACAAAACAAAAGTATATAAAAATTCAAGCTAACAGAATGAATGTGTAAAGACGCCAAGCCGTGCGTGAGCTACTCGAAATCGGCTAGCCAAAACCGTCATTCAAACTGAACTTACATGCTCGAGCTAATCTTTTTCTAATACACGAGTCCGAGCTTCATATATTGCGCTCGAGCTTGCTTATGGGCGTTGATAATGTATATAACTTTTTCCAATTATTAAATCTATATTTATATAGCAATGATTGTTATGCATAAAATTATGATAAAATAACTAAAAGATACATACTATGTGATGTATAAAATTATAACTATATCCATATTATATTATCTATATTACATTATAAGGGTTAGGTTCAAATAAGAAGTTTGATTTTTCTAGAAGGGTAGGAAGGAGGGTATTTTTGTCTTAACACTTTTATATCAAAACCCACTTATTTAAATCTCAAAACCCACTTACATAAAACCCACTAACATTTTCACTCATCTCCCACATCCACCACCGCCCACCGCCACCACACCCGTCACCCACCGCCACCACCTCGTCGGAAAAGTCCGAAAAAACACAATGGAAAACACTATGAAAAACACAATGGAAAAAAACACTATGAAAAAAAAACACAATGTTAAAAACACAATGAAAAACACAATTGTATGACACAATGTAAAAAACACAATGAAAAATACTATTGTATAACACAATTTGGTAAAACACAATTTATAAAAAACCCACTATTTTTTTTTTAATTTTTATATTACAATATGATACTCATATTTAAGATAAAAAACACTATAGGAAATTTGTTTTTATTGATAAAAGGAAGTTTTAAAATGATTAGAAACAAATTTGTTTTTCCTACCTTCTCTCTTCCTAAGACGCCCCAATATTAAATGTTGAAGTCTCTGGCCATTTTCGTATCCTCGCTCCTGCGTTGGAATCAATTATCCGGCACCCTTCAATTGCGTTGAACGTGTGTAATCAATTCTGCAATCAATTGAATTTATGGTGCAATCACTTGAAGAGTTGAAACCGGCCCCCAATTGAACGCAATTGATTGCAAATTGCGACTATAATTATATTCCATCTTCAATCAGTTTACATTATATGTATCAGAAACTGCTCACTTCAGATCGCCCCCTGCTAGGGTTACCAAGGTAATATATGAAAGTTCAATTTTTTGTATGATAACATGATCTTTTGGTGTGATTATTCATGTATTTAGGAGAATGGCCATCTAATTTTGCTTTTATTTTTTCATTATAGTTCTATTCCATCTTCAGTTTATGTTGGTTAACTGGCATTATAATTCTCTGGTGGACTTTAAAAAACACATATAACTTGACAGTAATTGTTGCTACTCTTTTACTTTAATTTCACTGATATTGATATTCTTCTTGATGGTGGACTTTAAGAAACACATATAATTTGCCAGTCATTGTTGCTACTCTTTTACTTTAATTTTACTGCTAGGAATATTTGGATGAATATCGTTTAATTTTATGACTAAAGTAATATTTTGCAGATTTGAACATTGTGTAAATTAGGCCAATTGTTAGTTTTAAATATTATTAAAGTTATGTCATTTGAGATCTTTGTTAGCCTATCTCAAATTGTTATAATCATATATTTGGTTTTTTGCTGTTGCATATTGCAACAAGTGTGCGAAGAAGATGGAGAACAAAATGGTTGGAATGAATCAAGACTATCTAAGAAGTAAATGATTGGTTTTTAGTTAGCCTATTTGAGATTTTGAGATACAAAATTAGTTTCTAGGTGTATGTCTGATAATTTAAATAAACATGAAAATTGTGTTTCATTATAATTTGCATTTTCTTTATGCAGGCTGTTTGTTTTTGACGGTGCTAATTTGCATATGGATTGATGGATTGGATACATTTTTCGCTTTAGGTATATGAAATATTGTTATTTTGCTGTTAATTTCGTGTTATTTTGAGTGATTTAAGTTCTGATTCGTTAATCTATCAATTGATTGTGAAAGTAGGATAGGTTCCTGAATTATCAAAAACTTAGATAATCAATTGAGTGATATACACGCAGCATAGTTGAAACGAACCAAGATGAGCCTAGGCTCAATTATGCTTGGGCTTAGCTTGTTTTCGAAAGCTCGAACTCAGTTTGTTAGTTTCATTATTATTTAATTATGATTTTATTTTGTAAATATCTAGAGTGATCCAATCAAGAAGGTCAGCTCGTTAGTTTCATTATTATTTAATTATTATATAGCACACTGAAACCTTAAATTTTCTATGTTTGGTGCTCAGAATGGACCTTAATTGTTCATAAAATAAATCCTCCTTCAGCAGTAACTGAAGCACAAAGAGCCTAAGTTATGATGCAATTGAGCATTTGGTTGCTCAATTGCAGAACTAACGCGAGGTTAAAAGAGAGACGATGCAAGGAGCAAACATATAATTATGTTTTAAATCTAACAGGTTAAATGGGTCAGACATGTCAAAAGAGACCTGAAGCTTATGCAAATAGTTATAACATCTTAAATTGCTTTATTAAAAATCTGAGCGAGTCAAATAGGTCAAAAGTGACCCGTATTATGTTAAAAAACTTTTAATTACAACCTCTAGAGTCCAGAATCGCTTTTTTTTTTTTAAAATTAAGTTAGTGCTTTCATATTATAGTTTGTATAATCATATTAAATACTTGCAATTTCATCTGGCCCGACCCGTTTTGGCCTTTTTAAAAATTGCCACATTCTGATCTGAATCCATTTTTTCACTGACCTAATTACTTTGCCAAACTTCCTGTGTTAGCTCTAAAATGTTCTAAGATCACTATTGGAGCTTTGGAATTTGATGGATGTGCCTGTTGAAGAGCTACTTCAGAGGAAGAGATAACATAACCCAACTTGCTCTCGGGTGACTTCATTAACTGTGTATGGTTGACTTCATTAATTATGTAAGTAATGGTATTTAGATTTATTATTTTAGTGTAACCAATAATTAAGAAACGTAGAAACTTTATTAAGTTTTTTTCTGTCTAAAGGTTGAGGCTGATGTTTCACGGAATGAAGACTTAAAATCAACCAAAATGAAAGAACTTGTATTCAAGAAAAGATTAAAGTTCTGAGGTTATTTGCCGAAAGACTCACTTATTTCCAGAAGCTGATATTTCAATAGAGATTGCAGGGGCATCTTTTGAAACCGGTATATATAATTTTATGAAAAATATTTTAACTTGAAAAATGCTATATACATGAATGGGATAGCTGATTAAGGGGCAGGATTGGTAATTTTTGCATTAACTTTTTATATGAGTTCCAAATAACCCGTTTAAAAGTTTATTGCCAAAACTGCCACCTTTAGATAATATATTAAAAATACAATGTATGTGTTGGGTAACATGTTAGAATTGGTGACTTTTGTGCGGGTTAAAATGGGTCGAAATTGCCAACTCTCATCAATGTTATACTTACAATACAATGTGTGTGTTGATAACAACGTATAATTGGTAATATATACACGGGTGAAAACGTGTTGGGTTAGCCCATATCACTTTCTGCCCAAAGTTTTAACTTTTCTTATAAATAATTTGTGTTGAACATTATTTTAGTGATAATCCACTTTAAAAAAGTATCATTTAGAAGGCTTTATGCATTAACTACACTTGGAACAACTTTTAACCTCTCTATCCATTTGACTTTTTAAATTTACCCATTTATTGGTAAATGGGTCAAATTGCTACCTCTCAATATCATACTTAAATGTAATATGTGTGTTGAGTAATAAGTTGTAGTTGGTTAATTTATAAACAACTGATTTACAGGCGTATAATTTGTTTTTGCATATTTCTAAACATCTTACTCTGCTCATAAAGTTGTGTATTTCCCGCAGCTATGAATTGCCATTAGCAAAGTGCTGCATATTTCTAAACATCTTACTTGACCTGCTGCTAAAGGTAATTTTATACCCTTTATTGTGCTGCATTAGTGTTTGATTATTTTATTTGACTTTTTAGTGCTACGTTTGATTATGCCTCATTTGATTATTTTGCTTTGTATATGTGGCAGAAACTTAGGGGCCCATTATTTCTTCCATGAATCCATGTGGCAGTGGACAAGTACTATCTTTACTTGATTATCCTTACAACTTAGCATCATATTTGATGAAGCTTTTGTATTTAGATTAAATCATGATCATTTGCAGCCTCTTCGGATTGTCGTATTTGATAACGGAGCAGTTTACGAGGCTAGCGATGCAAGATCCGATTTGGTGGTGATGAAGAACTTGTTGAAGGGTTGAAGGAATCGTAACTCGTCAGTCTCATGTTGTTTTAATTTTAATCTCAAATTAAGATTGATCGACTTGTGATGCTCTATTTGGTTTAGATCAGAGCTTGGGGTCATATTGTTATATTTTTAATTACGTGGCCGAACAAACTTCTTTGGTGATTCCAAGAAGGTATTAGTTAATGAATTGCATTAAGTTTATGTTCAGAATAGTTTATTAAGAATATAGTTATGACTATAATGCTGCTTTCCTTAACTTTTAAGTTGTGTATGCCTTCACCATCCAATGATGTTAACCAGGTCAAGTCGTCACAAAAACAAAAAAAAACAAAAAAAAAAAGATTTGCCATTAGCGTTTCCTAGATTCTTGAGTCAGCCGTTGGAATTGGATTTTGGATGGCACAGTGGGTCTTTTTGAAAAGTTCATAATTTTCTAGACTTTTTAAAGGCTTTCTGTAATTTCCTAAAATTTTGAGGGGGTTTATGTTGAAAGATTCAAGAAAAATATGATTTTAACCGGTGAGTGTTTTTTTTTTTTTTTTTAATTCTCTGTTTATTATCTGAATATTGTTGGGTGTGTTCTACATTTTCTTTGCAAGAATGATGGTGTAATTCATATGAAAAGGCTAACTAGAATCAATTAAAAGATGGACTGGTGAACGTGATTTGGTCAATGGCCTTGAAGATCTCATGCTATTAGCCTCATTAATTCTTAATTGATTTGTTTTGTGTGATACAATCCAATAAAAATTCCACCGTCTTTTATTTATTTTTATAACATAATTTATATAAAACACACTCCTAATGTAAACCATCGATCAAATAAACATTTGTTACAGGTTGTCTTTAAACCTAAGTCCACAAATGGACCATACAGGTTGTCTTTAAACTTAAATCCACAAATGGACCAAAGACCCCCTCAATCTTTAGAACATGAATCGAGTAGAATCTAACAACAAAAACTTTTCTTACGTTTGTTTGTAGTGATGGTTTTGACTCATGGTTACATAATTAACCATATATTTTATAACAGCCATATAATATAAAATCAAAAATGAGAATCTCCTAATAAGTAAAAGAATCTTCATTAGAGCTGCTCAAGTTGATACCATGGTATGCTTATTTGAATACGTTGGATTAATATCTTCCAACTTAATTTGCTTGTTATTGACATATTGAATTTAGTATCCGAGTTATTGTGTTGCTTTCTTGGACCTGAGCTTGAGTTATTGAGTAGGTTTCTTGGTAGGGATGAGCTTGGTATAATACCCGTATCTGTACTTGTACATGTACCCGATTGTACCGCACTGAAAATCAATAAAAACGTGTACCAATACCCGTACCAAATTTTTCGATATGGTACGTGTACAGGTATTGGTACGGGCATTTCAGTACGGTACCCGTTTTTGTACCATTTTGTTTTTTTTTTTATTTTCAAATCTCCAACAATCTTGAAACCGATACTTGTACGAGTAACAATAACCTGAATTAGTCTGGGTACCGGTACAAGTACAGTACGTGGCGGGTACCAAATTAGTACATGTACCAAATTGGTTGCCAATTTAATAATCAGATAGTACTGAAGAACCTTAATCCGGTTGCTAATTTTAAGTGATATATTTGTTTGTTCGACTCTTGGATGCTATATTATTTAATATTGAAGACGTCTATGATACTTGTTCAGGTTAGAGAATTTATTTTATATATTAAATATGAAGAATCCAAATTAAACCCCATATATATTCCAAACAGGTACCGAATACCAAATGTACCTGTACCGACCTGTACCCGTACCTGATTGTACTTGAACCAAAATTCAACAAAAATGAGTACGGATACATGTACAAAATAGGCTAAATCGGTATGGGTACGGGTACACGCACATGTATGATACGGGTACGACTGCAGGTATTTGGGACAAAGTGTTCATTCCTATTTCTTGGACATGAGCTTGATTGCAGTTGCCTAAGATTTTTGCAACCAATGGTTGCAGCCACATCCATTTTTATTGCAAGCTTTATAACTTAATCAGAAAAACATTCAGCATACCGTGGGTTTCCTATTATATAAGAAAGCATACATTACTTATATACATCAGTTGCGTTTGTTAACATAAAAATAAATATTAAAAACGTAATTGTGTTTAACTTATTCCTTACGATAATGTTATATAAATTTCTTATTTTTTTGTAACGTAATCTATACGGACTATAAATTTGATTATAGAAAATGCCGGTACCATATCGAATCAAACGCTTACGAACCGAATCCTCGATGCGTCCCCGCCGCAACGCGCGGGCTCTTCTACTAGTGTGTATATATATATATATATATATATATATATATAAACTATAAATGTATATATAATAATCAATCAATGATTAACAAGCCAAGCTTGAACCTGAAAAATTACTCGCAGGCCGAGATCAGTCTTTAGAAAAAGTTTTCATAAGGCTCAAGCAACCACTTCATAAATTTTGTGGAATAATGACTATTTAAATTGTGTCTCATCACGCATATTGTGTAGACATTCAGGGGTCAGAGAAATGTGCAGTTTTCCATTCAATGAAGCACCTAACCTCCATTTTGCAAATATGTTACCATGCTGGGTTAACCAAATGAAATTAGAGTTAGTTTCAAATGAAATTACCTTCTTGTGCGGTAAGAGGCTGAATTCAATAGTTTTGGCTAATCAGATAAAGGATGTGCAAATATGTATCTCGTGTGCCTAGCTCCGCTGAGTGAAGGATCCTGCCAATAACACGTTTCATTTTCCTAACAAATAAAGAGGAACAACGAAAACCTTTGTTTTAAGTGTTTGGTTAAAGTTAAACGAACGAACACAAACATGTTTATTTTCTTAACAAACGAATACGAACGCATTTATTTTCTTAACAAACAAACATGAACACGTTTATTTACTTAACAAACAAACATGCTTATTTTCTTAACAAAAGGCAACATCCTGAAATGAACAAAAAACTCGACATGCAAACAGCAAGTTGCAAAATGACCAGAACCAAGACAACAATTGTATAAAAAGAAGCGTTATGGCCAGGGCCCAAATCACATTTTTTGAAAAAGACCTGCTGTGAACTGAACCTAGTAATGACTAGAATCAAAAACCATTTAGAGCCTGAACCATGATTACTAATTTCAAAAAATCTCTTGCAGCCCGAACCCATACCAACTAAACCCATTCAGGCCTGTTATGTGCTTGACCTCGTCATCCTTTGTAGTATCATAATTGCACTAAAACTCTACAGCATGAAAATAGATTTGCTTGTACAGAAAATACATTTTATTTAATAATAATAATAATAATAAATAGGTTAAACTGGTCAACCCACGAACCCACTAGGTTGACCAGAATACGGCCCAGTAACTTAAACGGATTCTCGGGTTTGACCGTAGTTATTCTATTAGTTTCTGGGTTAGAAGAAGATGACCAGTTCAATATCAAAGACTCCAAATCTAACATTATTTTAGTGGAATCAAGAATCATATATTTTCATCACTAAACGGGTATCTAACTTCGAGTTGTCAAACATTAATGTCCACTGACCCAATTTTTTGTTAAAAAATATTAGTTTTGCATTCATATTTAACACACATAGAATGGTAAATCGACTCTGACATTCACGATACCATTGTACGTGTACGCTTCAGAATATTGCTGAATGTGCCTGTAAATAGTTGTCCCCAAAATTCATCCCAACACAACTAAAAACATACAAATTTAAAATTTATAAATGGTAATATATACAAATAAATATATAAATAATAAGCTTACAAATATGCAGGTTTGCTCAGAACCCATATTGAACCAAACCAGTTCTAGCCCGAACTAGTTTTATTAGCCATCTCATTTGGTCTAGTAGACTTCTTGTCTGTAACATTCGTTACTTTTTAAACCCGAAAACCCAACCCATTTTGAATTTTTGGTTTTGTATATATAATATATACATATATATATATATGTATGTATGTATGTATGTATATATATATAATATTCTCAAGTTTCGTTTCATGTAACGTTCGTTAATTTTTATTTTATTTAAATTTGCATTTGCATTCGTTAAACCAACCCGGTTTGTCATTTTAATGTACTTTTGTTCGTCGTTTATCGTATGTTTATTTTCTATTCGTATTGAATTCTGAGGATTTATGGTTATCATTTGTCGCTTCAATTCATTTTGCGCAATTAACGAAAGTTAACGTTTTAAAGTTAAAACAATTTGCAAATTATGCGGGTAAAATATAAAAATATCCATGTTATATAAATTCTATTTCAAATAGATCGCACCTCACAGTTCAAGGCCTAAAGAGTAAATATATTTTGAAGACTGGTCCGTTTTATTAGTCAATGTGATCCATTTAATTATTAATAAAATCACATTTTACATATTTCGTATGTAATAGCTTTTTCTAAAGTTATTTAAATATATTAACCATTACTAATATATATATATATATATATATATATATATATATATATATAGGGTAGGGTTAAAATGAAACCCACTTGAGTTATGAAAATCCGCGAAAACCCTATGTAACATCGTTTTTTTTTGTCATATGTAATATATGTAACATTTAATACAAAACATCGAAACATCAAAAAAAAATATGTTTTGCTATTTTTTAACATTTTTTTACCAATTTGTATATATGTTTTCAGGAGAGAGAAAAAGTTATATTTATATTTACATTTTTTATTCACTTTAATTGTGGACCACAAGATTTAAACATTAATTAAAAACATGTGATTGAGAATGGGTTTCTAGAGTTTTCACAACTCAAGTGGGTTTTCATTTTATACTTATATATATATATAAACAAAATTTATAACACTCATTATTTTTCTTCATTCCTTCCCATTTTTTCACAACTCAATTTACAAAAGATTCTTATTATCCTTTTATTTTGGTGATTTCAACATACTTTGATTTATATAGTCAAACCGTGAATTTCAAGATTTATTCTTTTATTATCTAAGTTCTTGTTCCGAGTATGTTTTTAGTTTCTGGTTGTTCAGGTCGTTTAGAACTTAATGTTATATTATTTATTTAACATTAGTGTTAGTTCATAAAAAACGATCTTGACTCGGTTATGTATTTATTCGGTTCGGTTTAGTTATTTTATTTATCCAACATCTAAAACTAATTCTTTTAATCTCACTCTTAAAAATTTAATACTTTTTACCATGTCAGAAACGAACCGAACCTAAAGTTGAGTTCAAGTCCGACCGGAAATGAACCGAATTCTTTTAAGTCGTCTTTATTATTAAATAAACCAAATAAATTATTAAAAATTATTTTAAATCAGATAAAATCATTTTAACATAAATAAATTATTTATAAACTTAAGTTTAACATTTTTCATCTAAAAACTAACGTTCATGTAAGACCCCGAATTCCAGGAATCCTATAGTTGGTAATCATATCCAAAATTCATAAAAAAAATTAAAAAATTTAAACCCAAAGGCAGGTTCATTTTATTAAAGGCAGGTTCGTTTTATTAAAGCCGTTTCAGAGTATAAAATCAGCGGAAAGTCATAAGTACTAAAACAAGTTCCCAAAACCCGGGAAATATGCCCAAAACCAAATTTGAATACGTCTAGTAATAATTGAAAAGAAACAGAGTTCATTATTGAATTCCCCGACTAGATATACCTTCAACCGTCCAGGTAGTCTCGAGCACGTCCAAGCGGTAAGCATACTCCTCTTAACCTGAAACTCACACTAACATACACACAAAGTCAGCTTGAGCTGAGTGAGTTCAAGTTTTAATAAACGACATTTATATAAATCATTCCAAGAGTTTATATATAATGCGGGATATGAACAAATAGGCAATGGGTAAAAGATATATAGCTACACTTATATATATATATATATATATATATATATATATATATATATATATATATGTATATGTATCGCTATGCATAACATCCAAGTAATAACATCAAGGTCGAACACGCGTACGACCTAAACACGTGATACGGGATTTTAGGGACCAGTTATGATGATAATGCCACACGAGCCGCCCCCCTTACGCGCTTTCCAGGTCCCGCCACGGGATTTTAGAACCTGAGTAGTATAGTTTGGCCCGGCCAAAATCATCACGCACGCAACATTCCATATGATGGTGATCACGCCACATGAGCCTCCCCCCTCACGGGCTTTCCAGTGCCCGCTACAGGATTTTAGAACCTGAGTAGTATAGTTTGGCCCGGCCAAGATCACCATACCCCGTATGCCAACACACAGTAGGCATACGCAACCATCCTTAGTCAATAATAACTAATTAACATCTCTAATCATAGGCTATAAGATAAGACATGTGTAAGCATACATATATATCATTCCGAAATATACCGTAATAAAAGCAAGCCTATGGAAAATCATTCAAACGGTTTATCAAGTAAAATCAGTTAGGTGTGTATGCTAGCCCAAAACTTGAAAAGAGTGAAAAGGGGCATCATGAACTCACCTGACACGAGGCACAAGGTCACCATGAGCTAGAGAACACCTAAGTATTCCCACAACTCACACGCCTGTCGGATTATACACAATAATTACTAACGATACCGAAAGGACTCATTTATCCTAAGGGGCGTTCTAACATGGTTTGAGTTACCTAAAGCCTCGACCTCACCAAGTTCAATTATAACAGCCCCGAGGCCTTGTATATACCACAATGACCCTTAGATACTCCCAGGAATAAAGAATTCCCAAATTACCCCCGGGGGTTGCTAGATGCGAAGCATATGCGCGTTTATGAGTTGTTTAGCACTTAACAACCAACTCAGCCCCGTGTGGACCAAAATTAATGAATTCACAGCCAACTAGTTCACACGACACTACACGAGTTGGATGGGTCGGTAACTCGCAAGCACAACGCACTAACTATCAAATAAACATGAATTCGCGTTGTACCGACCCGTTTGAGTAACCGACAACCAATTCAGCCCCGATACTAAAAAAAATAATTTTCCAACAGCCCGTATATCAAACGTATATCAAACTGAAGCTACCAGAACTGAATTGGTTTTTAATTACTTCAAACCTCGCGTTAAACGCAACAATTCACTATTCTAGACAACCGAATACTAGCTTTCAATCTACCACTAGTTGACCAATCAAACGAACACCAATGCACACGATTTTAAAGTATGATATACTGGACATACCTAGGGAGATTATGGAGAAAAAACCTCAATCAAAACAGTCCTGAAAGTGTTCAAATGGACAGCCACCCGGTAAGCCTAAAACAAGCGATTTTCCGATCAATACGCGAGATATAAGGATGTATTAGGGTGTAAAAGACCAGCATGGACGTTAATCTAACCTTGAATTGAAGTTTTACACTTAGAACTTGGCCGGAAAAAAGAAAATAAGAGCTTGGGAGCTGCTGCTGATGTCCGATCGGCCAAGGGAATGGGGGTTAGGGTTTTTTTTATTATAATCTAAAATGTAACATTCTGGCCCCTCTAAATTGAAAGTTGCAACATTAGGATGAAAAGCTAAGTAATTCAACTTTTGGGAATGACTAGGAGGTCCCCGAAGTATGCCGGGTCGAACCCGAGAATATACAAGCTTTGTTAGGCATAACCCTATTTACGAAAATTTATGGACGTTACAAGTCTACCCCCCTTAAAAATGGGATTCGTCCCCGAATCCCGCTACACAGGAACAAGCGCAGAATGAGGCAACTCAAATCATCAGGTTATACACAGGACTGGTATAAATAACACCTTTACTGAATGATATCGTACTACCTCCTAGCCAAACAATTACACACGAAATCTTTCGAGAAGGAGATAAATAGACAACGCAATTTAACGAATAAAACGATTACAAGGGGTTACCTGAAATTGTGTCCGCATCCTCCTTTGCCTCCTTTGTAGAGATATTGAAGGCCCTGACTTGTCTTCCAACCCAACTCTAGAAGAATTTCCTCGCTCGGAACCCCCCCGCCTTATACTCAGTACACCGAGATGCCAAATGACCAGACCCCTCACACCAGTAACATGTCAACGACGGACACTCGTAGTGGGGGTGTCCAGTCTTCCCACAACGAAAACAAGGGATAGTCCCAAGCCTACACTCCCCCTACGCGGTTTCCCGCACTTCTTGCATCTATCGCTATACTCACTACTCTTATGATCTGACGTTTCCATCCTCGCTTTCTTCCCAGCCGACATAGAATCATTCCCCCTATAACGTTTGCCATTTGAGTTAGAATTCGGGTTCCAACCCCTTTCGGGTTCAGTTGGGCTCACCATTTCTCTCTGATCATACAATGTACCAGCCAGGGTAACCATCGAATGGAAAGAGCTCATGCTGGTGGTCACCACACCCATACGAATATTGCTGGAAGACCCTTCACGTACTTTTTGACTCTTTTGCTTTCAGGAGTAACCAGATCGGGACATAAACAAGCCACTTGGTTGAATTTTGTAGTATACTCTCGAGGCGACATATCACCCGCTTCTAAAGCTAGAAAATCCTGCTCAATCTTATCCAACTCATGCGGAGGGCAAAAATGATCAATAACCAACTGCTTCAACTCCTCCCATGTCATCCTCCTAATAGAACGATCGCCCATAGCCTGGGCCAGATTATCCCACCAACACAGCACCTTGGAACGAAACGAGGCAGTCGCATAAGTCACCATGTCTTCCCCTTTACACTTACTAACCCTCAATATGGCCTCCATCTCCCTCACCCACTGATGTGCTGCCAACGCATCCTTAGTACCATCGAAAGAAGGAGGGTCACATTTCTTAAAGTATCCATACGAACAGCCCCGAGTAGACACACTAATCGCACGAACCTCTTCTTCCTCCTCACTCGGCACAATCACTTCGTCCTCGACCTGAGTCTCCTTCCCTTTCCCCTCCTTATCCGCACTTTTACCAACCAATGTTTCCTCCATGGCCCTAACAGCCTCAGCAACGATCTTGGGAATGGCGCTATGAAGTACCTGGTAGACCTCATCCGCGATTTCCGCACGCATAGCAGGATCTAAGGCGGGGTTATCCCCCTCCTCATGAATCGGGGTCTCTTCTTACTGGGGAGCTGGATTCTCGCTCTCGGCCTCTGCACGTGGATTACGACCACGACCACGAACACTAGGACGACCTCTCTTAGCTGCACAAGTATTAACCATGACTTATCCCTACAAAAATAGAATTTTAACACGGTCAAGTACAAGTAACATTAAGAACATGGAAGGTAATGGTAAACTGCTAATAATGTTGATCAAGTGTTATTAATTGTTTACTTCACCCGCCCATCCTATGCACCCCGTGCTCCCAACCATATTAACATCCCATCTAACACTTAAGCAATTTACGCACATTGAAGAACCCTAACGCTTATAAAAATGAATAAACAAATATAAAAATTACCTCTTGGCGTGCTGCTACTCGCGGTTGGAATTTCTTGTCTTTTCTTTTACAGTTCGAGTCCAAGCATTTGGGAATGCTCGGATCCCTCAAACCATGGCTTTGATACCAACTTGTAAGACCCCGAATTCCGGGAATCCTACAGTTGGTAATCATATCCAAAATTCATAAAAAAAAATTTTAAAAATTTAAACCCAAAGGCAGGTTCATTTTATTAAAGCCGTTTCAGAGTATAAAATCAGCGAAAAGTCATAAGTACTAAACAAGTTCCCAAAACCCGGGAAATATGCCCAAAACCAAATTTGAATACTTCTAGTAATAATTGAAAAGAAACAGAGTTCATTATTGAATTCCTCGACTAGATATGCCTTCAACCGTCCAAGTAGTCTCCAGCACGTCCAAGCGGTAAGCATACTCCTCTAAACCTGAAACTCACACTAACATACACACAAAGTCAGCTTGAGCTGACTGAGTTAAAGTTTTAATAAACGACATTTATATAAATCATTCTAAGGGTTTAAATATAATGCGGGATATGAACAAATAGGCAATGGGTAAAAGATATATAGCTACACTTATATATATATATACACACACCCCTATGCATAACATCCAAGTAATAACATCAAGGTCGAACGCGCGTACGACCCAAACACGTGATACGGAATTTTAGGGACCCATTATGTTGATAATGCCACACGAGCCGCGCCCCTTACGGGCTTTCCAGGGTCCGCCATAGGATTTTATAACCTAAGTAGTGTGACATTTGAGCCAAAATCAGGTACACCTCAGTACGTATTTATCAATTAAGCAAATAAACGCTTTTTACGTAACTAACGAAAGATGAACCGAACGATTCTGGTTATGACCCAGATATCCCGTGGGGCCATCTATAAGTGATATACGATTAATATAAGCTAATATAATAGTATTATGGCCTTAGTTCGATAGCAAACAAGTTAAACAAAAAACTGCTCGTTTAACTACCCGCTATAGATTTAAACGCGAAAGATAGTTACAAACCAAGCATTGTATCATCCGTTAAGCCGAAAAAGACTTACCAAACAGTTATTTGAAATGTTATAAGCGACCCGTGAAAATATATTTGAATTTTACAAACGTATACTATGTTTTTATAAATTTATACAAAAATAGCCGAAAAACACTCGTTTTCGCGTTGTTTGTTGTACCCGATATGTTTTCGCGCCAAAACCGAACCCGAAATAAATTTGGACTTGGCTTTTCATGTTGGGCTTGTAACTATAGTAGCTTGGGCCAAAATGGGCCAAGGGAGGCCCATTTCACCTCACGGCCACAAATGGGAAAACCCCCCTTAAGTTATCTTATTTTTTAAATAATATAACAAGATATTTTACACCATATTTTGATCAAAATTCTGGAACTAACTCTGCTCTTCCTTAAACCATCAAGAACTAAAGGTAATTTTACCATTTTTATCAATTTAGACATGTGTTAATTATGATTAACTTCATATAAATATAGTTTGATTACCAAAAATCACTCCTAACCATTTAAAAATCTAAAACTGTTCCATTATTCTAAATGACCACCCATTCCTTGTTGACCTACTCCCAGTAGAGTTAGGAAGTTTTGATGTCATAGTCGGCATGGATTGGTTAGGCAAGTATAAATCGGAGATTGTGTGTAATGGCAAGACCGTTAAAATTCCCCTTTCGGATGGTGAAACAATTATGGTACAGGGAGAGAGGTCTGGTTCGATTTTACCTCTCGTGTCTCATCTTAAAGTGTTAAAGTTAAACCACGAGCTGACTTGGTGCTGATTATCTACTAAACCGTGAGTTTCATGACCCCACCTTCTGAACTATTTTACAAACTTTTGGGGTGAAAAGCATGTTTGATTACGTATACATATCTGAAACTTGTAATGATGTGAATTATCTAAGTGCTAACACACGAAAGTCCCCATGATCACAGTGATTAACTTCGAGCCGGTGGCTTGTGAATAGTACTATTAGTTTGACAAACCCAAACGGAATCGGCCTGGTTGCCGTGTCACATAGCACCATTTGCACATGACCATATTTATAAAAACAGGCTATGTAGTGTTAGACATAGCTACCGGGGCATGTTGTGGGTGGAAGGGGAGCCAGAGTGGTTGATTGAGCATGGGAAATGAATGCACGCATCACATACAGTCAAGGTTTCACTGTAGCTTAGCATAATTACATCATTTACATACATACATACATACATAATTATATCACGATTACAAGTGTTAACTTGTGAATATTCATAACTGATTTCTTGAAACTCGTGAAACTCACCAACTCCAGTAGTTGACCCTTTTTAAACTGCTTTTCAGGAATGGTACCAAGGTTGGAATAATGTGATGATGTGCTACCTGTCATGGATCGTGCTTGATGTTATGTGAATAGAGGCAAGGTTATTAGTACAAATAGAATAGTGTAACGAACATATTTTGTTGTAAACGCCTAGTTGTGAACGAAGATAAATCAATGTAATATAATGTAAATTAGTTTGAAATGTTTCTTTATAAACAATGTTATTGAGGTGTCTATTACATTCCCGTTTTACGCTTTCGCATTGTGCTAGTCGAGGTGTGACAAAATTTGGTATCAGAGCAATTGGTTATAAAGGATTAGGTTATCCTTAGGGTACCTAAAATATAACCGTAGGCTCGATTAACTCTGGGAAAATAATTAAATAATAAATTAATATTATATACTGATGGATGCCGAACTTGTAGGACAAGTGAGTTATTGTGGTCCGGAACATAATAACAGACTTGCTTGTACTAGGGAATTCGGGGAGAAGTCGCGGAATGTATGGATAGGTAAAAGTGGCAACATATGTGTATAAAAGGTAATGTGTAAGTATATATATATGTAACACGCATACGTGATTATCTGGAACAAGGTGTACGAATACGTGTACGTACGATATTGTCGATAACGGTAAATCTTATTATGAATATCAGAAACCTTCGGGAATGTTGCATCAACCGGAAATACCGCAATGGAAATGGGAACAAATTAACATGGATTTTGTAACGCATCTTCCTAAAACCTCCCTAGGAAACGATGCAATATGGGTAATAGTTGATCGATTAACCAAATCCGCACACTTCCTTCCAATCCATACCACTTATACAACTGAAAGACTAGTTCACATTTACATAAATGAAATCGTATCGCTACACGGCGTACCCGTTTCAATCATCTCTGATCGTGATAGCCATTTCACCTCTCGTTTATGGCAATCCGTACAAGAAGCGTTGGGAACCCGAATTGACCTAAGCACCGCCTACCATCCCCAAACCGACGGTCAATCCGAACGAACTATTCAAACCTTAGAAGATTTGCTTCGAGCTTGTATACTAGACTTCGGTGGGAATTGGGATCAACATCTTCCACTGATCGAATTTTTGTATAACAATAGCTATCATAGTATCATTCAAGCGACACCATACGAAGCGTTATACGGTCGCAAATGTTGATCACCCCTGTGCTGGACTGATGTCGGAGATACTCAAATTACTCGATCTGACTTAATTCAAGAAACCACCGACAAAATCCTTAAAATTACTAATAAATTAAAATCGCCCGAGACCGACAGAAAAGCTACGCCGACGTTCGTAGAAAACCGTTATCCTTTTGAAATAGGATATAAAGTATTTCTCCAAGTATCCCCGTGGAAAGGCGTTATTCGATTCGAAAAAACCGGTAAACTAGCTCCGGGATACATTGGGCCGTATGAAGTAATTTCTAAGATCGGTCCTGTAGCTTACCGACTGAAACTTCCTTTGGAGCTGAGTTCTATTCACGATCTCTTTCACGTTTCGAACGTGAAAAAGTGTCTTACCGATGAAACCGAAATCGTGCCATTAAAAGATTTGAACATAAACGAAAAACTAAACTTCGCAGAGGAACCGGTGGAAATATTGGAGGGAAAAATAAAACAATTAACGCACAACAAAATTTCTCTAGTAAAAGTTCGGTGGAATTTAGAACGGGGACCCGAATTCACGTGGGAGCGAAAATCCGAATTTAAAAAGAAATACCCACACCTATTTCCAAATAAGGACAAAGTTGAATAATCGAATTTCAGGGATGAAATTTTCTAACGGGGGGAGAATGTGACATTTGAGCCAAAATCAGGTACACCTCAGTACGTATTTATCAATTACGCAAATAAACGCTTTTTACGTAACGAACGAACAATTAATCGAACGATTCTGGTTATGACCCAGATATCCCGGGGGGGCCATCTATAAGTGATATACGATTAATATAAGCTAATATAATAGTATTATGGCCTCAGTTCGATAGCAAACAAGTTAAACGAAAAACTGCTCGTTTAACTACCCACTATAGATTTAAACGCGAAAGATAGTTACAAACCAAGCATTGTATCATCCGTTAAGCCGAAAAAGACTTACCAAACACTTATTTGAAATGTTTTAAGCGATCCGTGAAAGTATTTTCGAATTTTAAAAATGTAT
>NW_027499340.1:0-100268 GCF_021521415.1 Bidens hawaiensis
CCAAAGTCAGTTTGAGGATGATTTCTGTAAGTTCCGAAAGGAAACCTTCTCGAGGATTGATTATGAGGCCTTCCAAACCTTAGTGAATTGACTGAATTATAATTTTTGTGAACCAGGAAAAAATGAGACCGATTTCTTTGAAATCTTGGATTAGTCCATTGTCTGAAATTTGTTGAGTTTTCATTCTTACCAGTATAATAATTACTATTCGTTTTATTCTCAGTTTTCGGAGGCCTCATACCTCTAAATTTTCTCTGGTTTAAAGACAATCAGCAATAAGGTGTCCTACTTGATTGCATCTGAAACAACTTCTGTGTTCAACTTTTGTCTCAACAGTTGTTGCTGATGTTGAGGTTGCATTACTACCCGTTTGTCTAACATATGGTGGGACAAACGGATTTAGGGAAGAATTCTTTTCATTTGGCTTATATTCCTCCCCTCGTTTCAGTAACACTACCTCTTCTTTTATCTCACCCGATTAGGATGACTTGTCCGAATTTGATGAGACAGAGCTAGGAACAGAAATCACAACATTAGAAATTCCCTTACTCGTTTCACTCTTTCTAACTTCAGGTTCTTTAGTCGAAGTTTTGACTGGAACTCTCTGACTAATCTCAACATCGGCAGACTTCTGATTACTAGGATTATAGGTATAGTTATTGTTATACGGTGGTGAAACTTCAGAAAATCCAATTCCCCCTTTGTTAACTGGGGAATGTTGAACACTTATGATGTGATCAAGCATTGCCGAGGAATTTCTAAATTGTTCAATTTTTCTGTTTAGTTCCACCACTTTTACCTGGTAATTAGCTATCTGTTTATCTCTTTCAGCAATTAGTTTGGTTTTTTCTTCTAACACTTCATAACTAAGATCAATTACTTGTATTTTATCAGCTAGACTTGCTTTAAGACTTCTGATATCCTTTTCACTAGCTTTTATTTTTACCGAGTAACTGTTTTCTCTAGTTTTAGTGTAGTGATGATCTTCTTTTAATGTTTTAAATTGTTCATCCAAACTAATAAACTGATCAGTTACTGTTTTCAATTGTTCAGACAGATTTTCACATTGTATACAATGAGGTTCAGAACTTACCTCAGAGAGCTGAACCTTCACTTCTGCCATATATGCTTGATTTTCTCCCGTCTCCCTCTCACTTCCTCCCGTTTCGATGTTTACCAAGTTAGCCTGTTCGAACACTTCCTCAACTTGTATATTCCAGTTGTATCCACCACTCTGTCTAGATACCATAGCCCTATTTTCACTACCTCCCCCATTCTGTTGTGCAGGCCTGTTCTGACTTCGTTCGACTCTCTCATTTGTACATTCCTTAGCAAAGTGACCATTTGGTTGACAGTTGTAACATCGAACCTTTGATTTATCAAACCCTGGTCTTTCTCCAACGAACTTTCTACCCGTTTTCTTCATGAATCTATTTACCCTTCTTACTATCATAGCCATCTGTCACTACAGATCCATCTCCTCCAAATCATCAGCATCGATCTGATCATAGTCTTCATCCAAAGTTGCAGAGTCGACTATTTTACCTTTGATGTAGTTCTCATAAGATGCAATGAAGGATGCATAAAGAGCAAACTGTTGTTTAACTGATTTAACACTCATGGGCATCTGTGAGTAGTTGTAGCTCGGAACATTTGACGAGAAATTTCCTGTTGTGGCTTGAGGTTTTGAAGAATTACTACCTCCAGCTACGAAACATATGTCGCCATCCAAATTGAGAGTTACATGACCATCTCGAGTTGAGTTTGAGATTCTCCCTTTGAGTAGTAGGCAGACGATTCTGCATTTGAACTTGAACTTAAAGTGACTTTCGCACCATACATTCCCGGATCCTGAACCTGATCAGTTGGTGTCTCCTTCCGAACCATGTCAAGTTCAAAATTTCATCACTTATTGACTGCTGTTTCCAAATCAATATTGGCAAATTCTTTATCCTCTCTCATCAAAACCGTGTACATTTCCCATTTCGGTGGAAGAGCATCAAGGAGTTTCTCTACTATCTCTTCTTCCTTGTATTCAATGGAGTAATTACTAAGTTCGGTCATCAAGTGATAATATCTGGTGATGATATCGTCAAGTGATTCATTTTTCAAATACTTGAATACAGAGAATTGGGTTTTTAGTAGCTTTGTCTTGGAGGCACGTATCCCCATATTACCTTCATAACGATTTTCTAGTGCTTCCCATAGCTCTCTAGCAGTTTTGTACTTCTTGAAGGTATGAAGAATCTCTTGTGGAAGAGCCATGGTTATTGCTGCATGAGCTTTACTCTCTGCCTCATACATTTTCTTTTCCTCCTCTTCCATCTTACTGTACTTCTTAATTTGTTCACGACCTTCAAACAAGTATGTTGGTGGAATGTATCCGTCTTGAATGCACACCCACATCTTAGCATCTTGATATTTCACATACTGTTCAAACCGATCTTTCCAAGCAACGAAATCGGTACCCTTAAGCATTTTTGGAGCTTTAGTTGCTGAACCGTCTTCAACCTCTATTTTTACCAGTTCATAATGTTTATCGAAGTCATAGTTGAACGAAACACAACTCAAAACACAAAGAAAGTATTTAAATAATTTTTTTTATTTTGAACAGTGATCAGATGGCGAAGTTATGCTTAACTTCGCTTGAGCTTAACTTCGCTGAGCTTAACTTCGCTTGCTTCCTAACTTCGCTGTACTTAACTTCGCTGAACCTTAACTTCGCTTTCTCCTTAACTTCGCCTTCTCTGTAACTTCGCCTTCTATGTAACTTCGCCTTATAAGTTCGCTTAAACCCTACAAACGATGACGGCAACTTCGCCTGATGAACACAAGGTTTTTGCAGGTTTTAATTGGACGTATTGCGAGGTATGCGAAGGTGTAATAGGTTATATTTGATGGTGGGAGAAGGGCAAGACACAAAAACTAGGTATTTCATTGTAAACTCGTTCCGCGAATAGTCGAACGGAACGATCTTTACACCCGTGTGATAATCCCGAACAACACAATCACGAGCAAACGCTCTGATACCAATTGTAGGTTCCCAGCCGGATCTGCACAGGAGTATCTCGTAACACGAGGGTGCGGAATCCCCACGTAATACGATACGAGCGTAAGATATATTAAACGTTGAGACGATACACAAACACACGTTACAATACTAATAAACACGTTGTATTGCAACACTTTAACACGTGATATCACCAATCACAAAAACACGTTCTGGAAAACTTTTACAAAACAAGCCGAAGTTGAGGTTATATAATCCTCGAAAACTTCGCCTAACATGTTAGGCGAAGTTGTCACAACTTCGCTTGTCCACAAATTCGCCTACATCCCAGGGGAACTTGTGTGACACAACAATATCCAAAACCCAAACAAACAATCTAACACGATTACAGACACATACAAAGCACTAGATACTGAACTACTGAAATTATGCACCAACATTTCTTTACATGTTTTATTCCACGTCCGCCTCCACGTTGGCTCAAACCACCGCGAGTTTCCGGGACGGGTTGTGGCTCCGCGTTGTTTTGTGTTTCCGGCACCGTCTCATCGTTAGGTTGGGAACCGGAACTGGCCATCATATTTGTGGTTGGGTTTTGGAAACCGGGAACCATATTTGGGTTAGGGGCTCTGGAACTAAGATGGGTTCGGTTGTGGATTATTTGGATCGAGATTGTTTGCGTTGCCTTTTCGGGCGTATGCAGCAAAACCGAGCGTTTGGTTGTTGTTGGGAAACATATTGGTTGGTGTTCTAGAATATATATTTGAATGTTTTATAGAGAAATAGTAGATGAAGTGTATATAAAAATTGAAGTTTGAGTTTGTTTTTATATAGGAGATTTGTGTTAAAATTTAAAATAGGGATTATTTTATCAAATGGTCATATTTTTTTGAAAATTGTGTCATTCTTGCGTTATACACAAAACACTAAACCAAATAAAACACCCCAAAACGCTTGGGGGGCGTTGTGCCCCAGACGTTTTGGCCCATAAATGTAATATCCCAAAATTTTCGGTCCAATTTTAACAATTAATAAAGTAGAAGGATCAAAATATACTCTTAAAGTCAAGTAATAAGTAGATCAAAATAAAATAAGGAAATAAATACATAAGGTAAGTCATCTCATATGAACGAAATAAGAAAACAGAATCCATCCCACACGGAAGGATGGAAGAAAGTGGAAGCATTCCATATAGGTATAAATAAGGAAGATAAAACCCATCCCACATGAAAAGTAAGATAAATTTGGAATCTCTTTATAAGGAGTAGAATTTCCATAGTAATATTCTTTTATTCCAAGAATGCACCTATTGGTCCTAGAAAGGGTGCGGAGCACCAGACGCGCACGCGCATGGTCACGGGCTAGGACGAGGACGAGTACAAAGGCGACGGTGAAGGGTGATGGGCGCTTTGATGGCGCGCTTCGCACGCTCATAGAGCTGCTTGGGAGCCGCCTTATTGTTTTTGGAAAGTGAAAGTTAGACCAAGACATGACAAGCTACCAAAGGCAAGGGACCAAGAATGAAAAATTGTATCTAGGAACCCATCGTGATACGCGATGAGTCCAAGAATAAGGGCATCGCGTTACGCGATTGTTTGTTATTACTCAGCAACACGTGTTGCATCCGGGTGACACGTGGCAGACACTAGGGTTGAGTCATCATGCCACGTATCTTTCTCCTGCCATCGCGATACGCGACGAATTAAGGGAAGGGTCCATCGTGTATCGCTATTGGACCCAATTTCAGTTATAAAAGGGAGGGTCACGACACTCTTCACCCTCACACCAAATCACTCTCTCTAAAATACTTTCTCTCTCTACATCGTTTTGCGTGCAGTCTTGTAGTACGTGCCAAGCTTCGAAGTTTTGACGGTTTAAGCCCCGATACGCGATATAGAGTAGAAGTGTTGATCGATAAGTTTTAAATATCTAACTCGGAATATCTGTGTGAGGTAGGGGTTCTGTTAAGTTATTATTTTATTATTATAAATGGCTTAGACCATAGTCGGGAGTATAGCCTGAACCTTGATTATAATTTAGCATAATGTAACTTTTCTTAAGCAAAGGTTATAGTCAAAATGTTGTTTCTTCTTGATTAAGAAACGTAAGCGTATACATACAAGGGGTATAGTCAAAATAGTATTTCTTTATAATTATGAAATATAATAATCATAGTAAAAGAATATAGTTAAATTAATGTTTTTGTTGAAGAAGAAACTCAGTATAAATGTTTCTTTCTAAAGACTAAAGGACTAAAGGTCCAAATGTTTTATATAAACAAATGATTTTATCAAGGTAAAAGCTATACAGAACAGACTAAAGGTCTGAAGCTAGATCATCGATCTAGTTATTTATACAAAGGTTATTCTCGTACTATAGATCAGAGGTAACAAACCAAGAAGCAGAAATCAGAAAATAGAAATCAGTATCAGAAACTGATCATAAACAGAAAAGATGAATGCACCATAAACTTTTACAAACTCTTTTAAAGTCAGAATGTTTGCATAGGATTTACTAATACTTAAAACCTTGCGTTACAATAATATGAAACAGACATTCTGATTAAAATTATACATGTGTCTGGATCCATTCATACATGGTGACTCGGAGTTCCCCAAGCCCATGCATATCATCAAACATGTATTTGGAAGTCTACTGGACTGGTCAGAGAAATGATATTGTGTATATGATTAATTGTACATGTACTTAGGGTGCCTAATGAGTAGTCACAAAGGTATGCTTGTAGGTTTCACAAAGGTATTGAAAAGATTTTACAACACAGTCAGCGTCATTCACCATCTGTGTGCTGATGTATTTTCTCACCCATTGTACAGGAGATCAGAAAGGTTAGAATAGACAAGCAAGACATGATAAAAGATTGGAGATATAGTCATTAGATGTTATCTCGTTGCTCAGATATTGTATTTACAATTCTATAAATAATTATGTTTTCTAAAAGACAGTTATTTGAATTATCAAACAGGTATCTAAACTCGAGTTTTCATTATAATAATATTTTATTCAAGACTTCTGCTAAAAAGAATATATTTCTCAAATAATCTTTATAAACATCAAACGGGTTTGTAACTTTATAAAGGAATATTATATATTAAAGACTTCAGCTAAAAAAACCCCGCAACTTTGACAAAACAAGTACCAACTAGTGGTTACACGCCTAGGCCCTAAGTCGGGGTGTGACATGTTGGTATCAGAGCCATCAATCTTAGCCAATTAGGTATTTAATTATACATAGGCTTTGATTAAGGATAAGTTTCAAAGCTTATTATACAAATACTGGTTCAAGCAAATTAGATACTTAGTTAAAAAGTATCAAGATTTCAATCAAAACTGTTACGGATAAGATATAACAATACGGATACGATATGAGCATCTTTCTATACCTAAATCTAACTTCGCACAGATGTCCAATCGTCAATCTAGTCACGGATCATTTAAGCCTTTATCAGGTAAAGGAAAAGGATTCATAGGGACAACTTTACTTCCAATACCTATATCTAGTGATGAAAATTCATACCAAACATCAATGGAGGAAGATTCAAATTTGTTTGATTCTAACATCCCACTAGCACATATCATTCCAAATCAAAATATGCATGGAGAAGGATCAAGTAGATCCAAGAAACCAATGATACCAAAGGGAAAAGAAGTAATGACCTATCCGGAAGAATATTCTCAGCGATAGGAATATTTTAGTTTTCCGGCAACTCAAGATCCTTACTTTGCTCACACTCAAAATGAAGGTCTGAAAACATATTACAATTACTTAGAAGGAATGTATCACATTGAGGATCACTCAACTCATTATGATATCGATGTTACACTCCAGAAGGAAATGGTAATAGAAGAAAAGGAAAAAAAGAAAAGGAGACTAGCAAAAACACCAAGATAGACAGCAAGATTAAGAAATTAGTCATTCGCTGGAAGAAATAGAACCTTAGTAATTGCATGAGTATAGTTGTAATAAATAATGTGCACTCTTGTAACTACAATAAGATGAATAAAAGACATGTTTTAAATTCCTTGAATATTAGACTTATCTTTTAAAAATTTCTTGTAGCATGTCATGAGAAGAAGGTGCAAACTCTTAACACATTCCTCCCAAGAAAACTGGAAATGAAGAAAATGTTGAAAATAAAATTAATGAACTTCCCGCCCAATATATAGATGAAATTCAGAAAATGATTAAGGAAGCTATGAATCCAGTTCTTGACACAATCAATGACATCTCTGCAAGTCAAAATCAACGAAATCTAACAAGAGAAGTCGAAGTAAGTCTGTTCGTTCAAGAAAGGAAGAGGCTCATGATAGCTCTACATATGATAATATTTCAAGGAACGAAAACCCAAAGAAATTAAAAGTCCAAAAGGATGTAGTTATAACAACTTTAATGCCAACAATCCTAAAGAATTTTATGGAGACTCGAATGCTATAACCACTATGAGATGGCTAGAAGAACAAAAATAAATCATCATCATAGGCAAATGCACCGGTGAAGAAGCTATCCCGTATTCTTCACAAATGTTCAAGGGAGAAGCTCTTGAATGGTGGAATACCCTGATTCAAAACAAGGTTCAAGAAACCTTGTATAATCTAAGCTAGGAGACATTTAAAAGTTTCATATTAAAGAAATTTTGTCCAATTAATGAAATGGATCGGTTTCAAACTCAGTTATGGAATCACAAGGTTGTTGGTACAAATCTTAAGGAATATAACACAAAATTCCTAGAATACTGCCGTCTGGTTCCACATCTAGTAACTCCAGGATATAATATAGTAACTCGTTATATATAAGGGTTACCAAGAGAAATAAGAGCATGGTACGATCTAATATGCCACAAACAGTTGATTCGGCTATGAAATTGGCCGGGTACTTAATTAACAATATGATAAGGAATCAAGAGGAGGAAAAGAAGAAATACAAAGAAACCAAGAAACCTAAAGATTTTGAGAAGTTAGAAAAAGAAGAAAGTACTCCCAAGTCAGCCTATAAGACTTGTGGAAGAAAACATACTGGAAAGTATCAATTAGAAAACAAAAGGAGTTGTGCATACTGCAAGAGAGTAGGAAACTCAATAGGAGAATGCCAAAAGAAGTTATGAGATGTTTTATATGTGGAGAAACGGGTCATTTATAACTGACTGCCTTAAAAGAAATGTTAGTCAAGATTAATGTATGGGAAATATCTGACAACAAGCAGAGACCAGAACCAACAAGATCATATCAAAGGAATGTTAGATAGATTAGTTAAATTTTGTGCGTTAATTGTAACTCATTTTTAAATGAGAAGTTTTGTAAACCAAAGAAGGATATTTAATCCTTATATTATAAATGAAATATTAGCATACAAATCGGGTTAATACACAATAATGCTTATATTCAATACCTCTAAAAGACAATCAAGAGGTTCAAATATTGAAAAGTTTTTCCGAAACTTGGAATGAAAAACACATCAATTTATCATCTAGGAGGATGATACATCAAACATCAAAAAAATATCATATATACTAGGATAGTATATTATTGAAATGAAATTCCGACATTCAAGGAATCCAACTAATATAATATTATATTACCTACCAACTAGAACTAGGGTTGATCAAAAAGTCAAAGAAACAAAATTCGAGAATATTCAAGAAATACAGTTGCTAAGTATAGCAAATGTGATTAAGCCAAAGTACAAAGGTATTGTCAGAATATAAAGAACATCAATGATCGGGATCAGAGATGGAAAAGATTTGACAAACTGAATCTAAACAACAACCTAGTTAACATCAGTAAAGGTTTAGAATACAAAACGGTAAGGTAAATAGTTAAAGATAACTGATCACTGTGTTTATCAATTTATATTTACTAGTGATATTCTAAACTATTAACTGAGTACATCATTTAAGGATATAAGTTAACGACAAAACAAAAATATCAGTCATATTACATTCAGATTGTAACAACAGGAACCATATTAGATAGAATCTAATAATCAATCGAAGAGTAAAGAACCACTCTCACTTAAGACAACGAATCTCGAGGACGAGATTCAATTCAAGGTGGGAAGGATGTAATATTCCCAAAATTTCGATCTAATTTTGACAAATAATAAAGTTGAAGGATCAAAAATATACTTTTAAAGTCAAGTAATGGGAAAAATTTAGATAACTAGATAAAAAGAAAATAAGGAAATAAATATATAAGGTAAGTCATCTCATATGAAGGAAATAAGAAAAGAGAATCCATCCCACATGGAAGGAAGGAAGAAAGTGGAACATTCCACATAGGTATAACTAAGGAAGATAAAACTCATCCCACATGGAAAATAAGATAATTTGGAAGCTCTTTATAAGGAGTAGGGTTTCCATAGTAATATTTTTTTATGCCAAACATGCACCTAGTGGTCCTCGCAGAAGGTGCGGAGCACCTGACGCGCACGGGCGAGGGCGAGGGCGAGGGCGATAGGCGCAATGTGGCGCTTTGATGGCGCACTTTGCATTTGCAGGCTCGCATATCCGCGAGCTGCCTTATTGTTTTTTGAAAGTGAAAGTTAGACCAAGACATGACAAGTACCAAAGGCAAGGGACCAAGTATGAAAAATTGTATCCAGGAACCCATCACGATACGCGATGGTCTGTTATGTCTCAGCAACACGTGTCTCATCCTGGTGACAGGTGACAGACGCAAGGGCTGAGTCATCATGCCACGTGTATTTCTTCTGCCATTGCGATACGCGATGTATTAAGGGAAGGGTCCATCGTGTATCGCGATGGGACCCAATTTCATCTATAAAAGGGAGGGTCATCGGCACTCTTCACCCTCACACCAAATCACTATCTCTAAAATACTTTCTCACTCTACATCGTTTTGCGTGCATAGTTTCATAGTATGTGCCAAGCTCCGAAATTCTGACGGTTTAAGCCCCGATGCGCGATATAGAGTAGAAGTGCTGCTCGATAAGTTTTAAATATCTAAATTCGAATATCCGTGTGAGGTAAGGGTTCTGTTTATGTTATTATTTTATTATTATAAATGGCTTAGACCATAGTCGGGAGTAGAGCCCGAACCTTGATTACAATTAAGCATAATATAACTGTTCTTAAGCAAAGGTTATAGTCAAAATGTTGTTCTTTTTATTAAAAAAACGTTAGCATGTACATATAAGGGGTATAGTCAATATAATATTTCTTTATAATTAAGAAATATAATAATCATATAAAAAGGGTATATTTAAATCAATGTTTTTTCTTAAAGAAGAAAATCGGTATAGATGTTTCTTCCTAAATAAGAAACATAGCATATAATTGTTAAATAAAGAAAAGGACTAACGGTCCAAATGTTTTATATAAATAAATAATTTTATCAAGGTAAAAGCTATACAAAACAGATTACAGGTCTGAAGCTAGATCATCGATGTATTTTTTTATACAAAGGTTATCTCGTACTATAGATCCGAGGTAACAAACCAAGAAGCAGAAATCTGAAAACAGAAATCAGTATCAGGAACTGATCATAAACAGAAAAGGTGAATGCACCATAAACTTTTACAAACTCTTTTAAAGTCAGAATGTTTGCATAGGATTTACTAATCCTTAAAACCTTGCGTTACAATAATATGAAACAGACATTCTGATTAAAATTATACATGTATATGGATCCATTCATACATGGTGACTCGGTGTTCCTTGAGGCCATGCATATCATCAAAAATGGCTCTAGAAGTCTACAGGACTATTCAGAGAAATGATATTGTGTATATGATTAATTGTACATGTACTTACGGTAATTTCATCCCAGTTGAGTTGGGTGCCTAATGAGAAGTCACAAAGGTATTATTGTTGGTTTCACAAAGGTATTGAAAATATTTTACAACAGAGTCAGCGTCATTCACCAGCTGTGTTTTCGGTCTCGATTATCATACTTAATCACTCTCATAACCCACACAAACGTGTTGACAAGAAGGTTACAAAATACTACTTTTGTGAACAACCGATAAGTATTAATGGCGGAAACACTAATACCTAAGTAATTGCTAAACGGACAGAAATGTAACACACCCAAAGAGACTCAAAAGATTTCCATTTAATATTATGAGGGATACAAATGAGAAATCAGTTAGGGTTTCTAGGTGGAATGTTTGTATTTTTGTTAGCTTTTCCGTAAAAGATAAAGACATCCATATCACAATATTCGCTCAGTGTCCGTTGTGTCATAGGCGTGCCCTAAAGTTTCCTTTTAAATAGGCGTGCCCTAACCCCTTCTAGAAACCCTAATCATTGATTCTTAACATATTCAAACATATTACAAAGTATTATAAGTGTAAACAGGTCTTCGAGTAAGCTTGTGCTTTTTTTCTTATAGAGTAGACCTGATAACCATTAAGTGTGTCCTTATCGAGTAGACCTGAGAACCATTAAGTGTGCTTCGGAATAGTTCTCCGGGTAAGCATTACTTAGAATATTTATTTAGAAAATATTCATCAAGCAGACTTCAATCTTCATGATAATATCAAACTTTCCTCGATATGTATCCTACGAGCAAACTTGTTCTTCTTGGGTCCCTTCAACCTTTTTGTCTTTTAACTTATTAAACAAGTTCAAGTGTGCTGGTAGCACTGTAGCTTGCTCGAGGTTGAACCTTGCTCGTTAGAAGTCCTTGGAGTAATTTCTTCATTAACTTCCTTCAAGTTTGCTTGGACTATTGTTTATTAACAAACCTTGCTCGATCCACCAAATTACTTGGTTTTAGCTTGGTTTAGTCAAGGGTTTGCTCCGAAACCAATCTTGCTTGACTTGAAGAACAACCTTGCTTGATGAAGTGTATCTTTCTCTATCTAACACTTTGAAGACTTCAAGAAGATAACCTTGCTCGTTTGGGCAAAATACATTGCTTGACTAAGTTTAAGCTTGCTCAGATGCCTAAGTTTGCTCGGTTTCCGTACTTAGCCCATTTTCCAACGAGGTTGAGAAGATTCCAATCTTCCTTAGTCATTTTCTCATCCCAACAATCTCCCCCTAGATTGGAACAAACTCAGTTGTATCAAAACACCTATTGGTTACATACACCTTTCAAATACACATCAAATTTTTATAAAGCAAAAAATTACATTACTTAATGAAAATTTTACATAAGAGAATTTTGTCACATGGACAATACAAAACAAATTTAACAGAAAAATAAATAGATCTTCATCTTCTAGAGCTCCCATCATCTCTCCTTCTGTCAAATGCTACAACAACAACCTTCTCTTTGAATAAATATGTGTCCCTATGGTGTGGATGTTGAGAAGGCAGATTCCCTCTGATTATCTCCTCTAATTCCTCGATATGAAGAAATTTCAAATCTGTGTCGTGTTCAATGATGCCCAAGGCCAGTTCATCAAAATTTCTTAAGATAAAAGATTGGTCTTTTGGTTCAAAAACTATCTTAGATATCCCGCCATTTTTCTGGACCTCATAGTTCGGCCTAGTCATTTGCTGCCTCATCCTTATACACTCTCTCATGTTGGCAAGAGGATTTGAATATCTGGTTGTCTGTTTGTATGAAGCCTCAATCATCATTATGTCATTCGTTTTCCACTGCCTTTTGGTTCTTTCAAAGTTTCGGAGTTCTAGCTTCCTCTTATTGTTTAACAAAGGAAATCCTTTCCTAGATTGTTCTTTCAAATACTTTGAAAGCTCTTTCCTTTACTGACCAGAAAACCTCTGTATGTCTTGGTAATCATTTAGGTTCATTCTTTCCATTTCCTCCAACTGTTCCATCTTGAAATCCTGAAAATCATCTTTGAAAATAATATGCCTTAAAGCACCACTGGGCATTATTACCTTTATTGTTTTTGTTCTTGCATCAAAGTACATCTTCTTTGGTAGGACCACATAAGTTGGTGGCCTTTGTTGACGTTGGAGTGTAGATCTGGTAGTTGGTATTAGGACACTTACAGTGGAGACCCTTAGAGTATATTTCCTTTTAGGTGCAGGTCTTCTCACATGCCCGGTTTGTTCACAGAGATTTACAATTTGATCTTTTATTATCATCACCAACTTGAGATAATCCCCTCCTTCTTTTGCCAAAGTTATGATCATCTCCATAGTTTCCCTATCAATTATTTTAGTGGGAGCTGAAAGACCACAAGGACCTGATATTGGATTTTGTATAATCTCTGCCCTAGGACCACACTAAAAAGAAATAATCTCCTCTGTTCTTTCTCCAACTTCTCGCAGTTTTCCTTCTCAGTATAAAAGAGTTCTTTCAATTGAGCTTTTCCCAGAATATCAAACACACTTTCTGCCATGCCTTTGCTCATCATCAAGCCTTTCAAGGTCTTGATCTTGTTCTCATATTCCCAATGCAATAAGTTTTCTTTCCCAACAGCCTTAACAGGTTCTGGTTTAACTTGAATAAGAGGAGTTTGAGTGGGCTTTGACTTGATTTCTTCTCTTCATTGAATTTCCCATCTCAGACTCATAAAGGTTTAATTTTTCTTTGGAGCTCATTTTCTTTTTAATTTTTCTTTGGAGCTCATTTTCTTTACTCTCTCCCCCTCTCCCCTTGCTGTCATCATCCTTTCCAACAACTCTTCTTTCTCATCCTCCCACATCTTTTTCTCCTTTTCAACCAATATCATCAATCTGGATTTTCTTTTGCTAGAACTGGAACCAGAATGAATTTTCTCATATATTTTTCTGAACTTTTCTTCCACATCTTTCTTGCTCATATTTTCAACATGCTCAATAGCAATACCATGATCAGTTAAAAACTTTCATTTACCACCATATTTGCTATAAAGATCTTCACGTTTGTCTTTCTGATCAGCAGCTTTCTTCTTCATTCTTTCCCACTCTTCTTCTTTTAATCTTTTTACTGTTGAATTGTAGACACTTTCAAGATTATCATAGCTCATGTGGCTTAACTTTTTATTAGAAAAATATGAAGCCTTAGATAAGCTGGATATATTTAGGTGTTTTTGTTCCTTAACTCCCTTATTGTCTTCAACTCTCTCACCTTCTCTTCAAGCAAAACTTCTAACTCTTCATCTGTCATTACAGCCAATGTTTCAAATTCTTAACCATGGTGCATTAGGCTTATAATTTTAGGATTTTCCCTCTTGGAATCATTAAGCATAGTTTGTATATTCTCTCTGTGAACCTCAGTCATGTTCACATGAGGAGAATCAGCCACATCATCTTCAGAGTCAGACAGATCAATCAAGGCATCAATCATTTTCCATATGCTCGATAGGTTTAACAGCATGTAAAGGAACCGCATCAATATGCCTTTTCTGCCTTTTGGGCATAGCCTCCTCTGGTATACTTTCAACTCCAATTTTTTTCCTCCTTATAGCATATCTTAAAAAATCTGCAGGCTAGCTCTTCTCATCCTTCTTTATTTCATCAAACAAACTTTGATTCATCATTTCACTTGCCTTCTTTACCATTTCTTCTTGAATAGTTTTGGCATCATGAATGTCAAACACCAACTGCCTATTAGGATTTTCTTTTTCAGCTTCAGCAGTGGCAGTGGGAATAGTTTGTTCATGCTCAGGAGATTTGGCCTCAGCTTCAGGTAATTTGGGTTGCTAGAATTGATATGTAGCAATAGCCAGTGAGTTGTCATCCTCATCCATCTGCTGCAACCACAACAACCCTTCTATAACTTCTTGATCTTTTTCCCCATTTTCTTCATCAAGACTTTTCTTTGATTCAATCTCATTCAAAATTATTCTCTGCTTCTCAATTTCTTTATGATATAAGAATCTGTTGAGCATCCCCCTTGGTATCAACTCTCCAACAATCTTATCATGCCTTTTAATGGCCTCCTCAGCTGCTTCATCAATAAACAAGACCTCATCACTTGATTCGATCTTTTTAAGATTTAATGGCTGCAGCTGGTCTTCATTTTCCGCTACCGTTTTCCCTTCATCCTTCTCTTCTCCTCATCAACAGTTACAGGTCTGGATGGACCTACTTCCCTCACCACAGTTGGTTCATCAGGAAAATTATCAATCTCATCAAATAATTCCTTCAGTTCATCATCCACCTCCTTTAGTTTTGAAGTCACATCATCATCAACAACTAACTCTTCAGTTTTGTCAGTTAAGGCTATAGTGTCATCTGAGATCATCATTTCCTCAATAACATTATCAGCCTCAACTGTTTTATTAGTTTGTGCTTCAGTCATCTCATCATCAACATGCTTCTCTGCCTCATTCACTTCTCTTCAACATCCATCTCCTCTTAATCTACCATAGTCTTTTCCACCACCAGATCATCATTTTCATCCAAATTGTAGTCTTGAACAACCTCATCCGATACATCAGCCTCATACCCCTCATCACCTCACTCTTCCTCTTCATCTTCCTCCTATTCACTTGCATACAAATCACCAAGAGTTTTAAGCACATTATCATTATCCACAATGACATCAGGTGAACTTCCCCCTATTTTGGTGCAGCTGAGGTCTTCTCAACCTCACTGACCAGGGTTTGAATCCATTGTAAAGCCTGCTCCAATTTGGATTCCAATTCAACATTCTTCTTCTTTAACTCCACATTCTCCCTCTTCAAGTCACAGTTTTTAATTAAAACATCCATATGCATTTCAGGTAATTTCATCTTGGCATCGGGGGAAGGGGAGTTTATTGGTGAGATAGGAAATGGGTCAGGAATTTGGGATTGGTGGGTTTGATGAGGTGGGCTTTCTATTATGTTATCACAAGTTGAGGGTAATGGGTTTCTGGTTTTGATTGTAGGTGTATATGTGTGTATGATTTGGAAGGTAGGAATATATGGTTGGTCAGATGTTTGGAAATATGTTGGGGATCGGTATGGTGTATTTGGTTGGTTTGTTGGGTGGGCTGTGATGTGTTCAGGCATGTAAGGTTCATGTTCAGGTTGGTCTAGTATTTGGGTTTGAGTTTGGGTTGGTGATTGGGTTTGGATTTGAGTTAGTTATTGGGTTTGGGTTTGGATTTGGCTTAGTGTTTGGGTTTGGGTTTGGGTTTGTGCTTGTGGTGAAGTTGGTGGGGATGGAATATATGGGTCTTGGGTTTGGTATTTGGGTGGTAATTGGGTTTGGGGTGAGGTAAGTGGTGTAGGAATAGGGTTGTCAAGGTATGATGTCTCCCGTTGAGCCACATTAGTATCGACAACATGTACATCTTCAACATCCTCCTCCTGCACAATAACTTGATCACCATCATCATTATCGTCATCGGAATCAGTCCTATCATCATCCTCACGCTCCTCCTCATCAAAAGTCACTCTTGGTGACTCTGGCACCTCCATAATCTCCATATTGTTGTTAGCTAGCCATAGGAGAATGTCATATTCAACTTCAGGATTGAAGTTACTTGTAGCCCCCAACCTTGTAATTCTTCTATAAACATTTGGGTCTTGCAAAACATATTTTATGCCCAAGGTTGGTAGATCAAGGCACAAAATATTAAAAATGATCTGAAAAAATCTGGGATAGACCAAGAATCTGTCATCCCTTCCTTTCCTTAGGTTAGTCACCAAACCTTCAAAAATGAGCTTTGAAAAGTTGAAAGGCTGGTTGTAGATGATTGCAACAACGGCATTTGCAATTTCCCAGCTCATGAGGGTCCAAGTACCCCTCTTCGGTGTGAATCCTTGTATAATGTGATGTATCAGAAATCTATACAAAATGGGAAACATCCCCTTCTTGAACTGCACTTCATTCAAATCTCCTTGATAACCCATTGTCTCTTGGAATGTCCTCAACAATCTATGGATAGTAAAGAATATCGGATTATCCACATTATCGTTCAACTGAAGACTGACCCTTATTATATCTTATTTGATTTCAACCTCATGTCCAGCCACGGTAGCCTCAATTCTTCGTCCAAGTTCATCATCTACTAACTCGACAGAATTCCATAAATCCAAATGATGTTTTCTGTAGATGATAGGGCTATTAGTGAAAGAGAAGCGAAGATTAGAGCGCAACAGCCACCGAATCATCAACTCTATAAGCCTATTCTCCTCTATGACCTGGAGAAAGGAACACGTGTTATGCTTCTTCTCGAACGGATACGTCATATCCGCGCAAACACAGACAAGGATACATTAAAATAAACAATTAGTCATTAAAGTTCATAGATTTAACATGTATTGAGTTATATTTGAAGAAGAAATGAAAGATAGTCTTTAAGAACTTGTTCTTTGACAAATTAATAACCTACACAGAAAACAGAGATGTTAGTAAACATGAAACTGAAGCCCTAAACATATACAATGAGTGTCAGAAATCATTCAATTGAAGCTTACCGAGTCGGATTATGTTGGATGACCAATTTAAGTTAGGATTTTTAGCAAACGATTGAGTTTCTAGGTAGCGAGCAAGTTGGCAATAATGCAAGTGAGAAAAAGGGAAAAAGGTGAAATGAAAATTTTTCTAAGTCCCCATTATACAGTGTACGTTGTGCACATTTGAAAATGAGTTTTAAATGAATATTGTCATTTTTCGTATGAATACTGGGAAAAACAAATTTTTAATGTACTAGTATAAAACTTGCTCGATAAAGTGTATTTCCAAAGCTTGCTCGTCCCAGAGTTTGCTCAGGTATTTTAAAGTAATTAAAAATAAACTAAGTAGATAATATGAAGGAAACTTACTTGAATATACTAGATTGCTCGAGAAATAAATCACAAGTTAAATAATTAAGTATAATTCATCAAATAGACAACCTTACTCGAGATCAATAAAAATTCCAAAATAGTAACTTAGAGATATTTCTAATTGTCAACCTTACCCGAATACCTTATTATTGCTAATCTTACTCGATTATAGTTAGAAAAGCAAAAAAGTTAACTAAGTTTTAGAAATATACAAGCAGGTATACTTCCAAAGTGAAGTTTACTAGTCAATATCGTAAAAGTGCAAAGTGTGATTAAGGAAACTTAATGTATTAAATTTAATGCATAAGCTTGCTCAGAGTATACATTGTACTTGTAAAGTAAAGTTTGATTGAACAACTCTTGAAATATACAAGTACGCTTGGAGAATACTTGGATTATTATTATAATAATACACAAGTGTGCTCTAAGCATGAAGTTTTCTCGGTAAACAAAGTTTATGTGAAAACACTTGTAATTTCAAAAAATATTATGGAAACTAATCCAAACTTATGAATTATGCTAGACAAATACAAATTACAACTAAAAAACCCAAGTTTACTTGAAACAAGTATTTAAAGCATATTCATTCATGTATCACATATTCATCAAGTGGGCTTGATGAAGATAACTTTCTAAACAACCAAGTTTACTCGAAAGTATATAATCATCAAATTGTACACGATAATTCATAAATAGTTCTTTTTCAAATCAAGTAATCATCAAGTTTGCTCGAATGAGTTAAAATTCAAATAAAAACACCTAAGTTTATTCGAAAGTTTAAAAACATAAAGTTTACTTGAAATAACATATGCAGACATATTCAAATGTTAAGATGCAACTCTTTTTTGACTTAAACTTTACATAAACAGTTTTCTCATGAAAGTTCAAAGTTTAAGAGCAAAAGGTGCATAATGAGATCAAATTTCAGTTATATCCTTCCAAATCATTTTCTCTTTTATGAAAAGATCTCAACATGGGATCATATTGACTAATTCACCTTTCAATACTTCATTCTCAGTATTATTATGACATATCAGGCAGGTTAATAGTAGGTCTAGACTTAACATAAATTTCATTACTTTGGTGATATGTTTAAAATTCAGTTAAGTGCGTAATACAAAAATGGATAACACTTTTTGTACTATGACGTCCCATATCTCTTCTCAAAGCTTATTTGGCTTTCTCCAGATCACCCCAATTTGACTTCAACCACTTGATATTTGGTTAAAATATTTTTCATGACAGAACACATAAACTTTTCGTAATGAATTTTTCTTTACAAAACATTTCAAACAGTTGAGGTTGAACGTTGGACTTACATGCCACGCAATACGGACTTACTAGCCATCCATTCAAGGAGTTTAGGACTCACAATGATGACCCACCTTTGTAGTTCTAGTTTTAACCCTCATGTTTGTTTTTCTTTCAAAATTTGTTAAAATTTTCAACTTTTGCTTGATAATATAAAACTTTTTCTCACATTTGTTCTTGTCATATCTATAAGATGTTTCATTTTGAGTGACCAAATACCAACAGGCCCGTGTATGACTGGATAATCACTATTCAACCTATCATTCGGAGAGAATTATCTTGAAACAAGCATGTTCAACAATGTATCTCCACATTAAGCTTAACATATTCATTATGTTTATATCACTTAGTTTTTACACATCATGGAAAGCAGCCATACTTATTAATTACTGCACTAATAGTCTTTATAGCCTATTAAATCCATATGATTGGCATAAATAATCAATCTACTATCATTTCCCATAACGTTGGATCAATTTTCATTGAAAACCTTTTAAGCTTCTTTAAAGCTTTGAACTGAATAATCTTATCATATCTCTGCACCAACAATTGGCTTTGTTTGTCAAAAAATGTTTTGTAAAAACCTCTTTTGAAAAATATTCATTTGAGCATACAAGTTTAACACAAAATTATAATTTTGACACCAACAAAGAGTAAGATATTCAGGAATAATCAGAACACGAGTGACATGAATTAACACAAGCAGACTTAACATAATGTTCAACCAAGACTAATTATATAACATCTAACATGTCTTAACACATCATCATATCAAATTTTTCAACATATTCATAAATATCAGATAAGCACATAGATTTAATCATTTCAAATCAAATGTAAACTGTAAGTCCCAAAAGATGGATATTTAAATATTAGATCTACACACCTCAATGATATTGCGGAATATATCATCAGATGATTCAAGACAAACAAGCAAATACGTAAAGAACACAATGGGATGCTTCAAAACACACGTTATATAAACGTCGGGTGCTTAATCCCTTGATTACAATACTCGTTTAGCCAACAACACAATGAACGACCAACCTAAACCCTATACACATATAATCTATATAGGGAAGCTAAACAACCTAGCCCAACAAAGCCCAAAGCCGACCGAGATCCATAAAGGATCTCGGTTTACATATAAGTACAACCCAACTAAAAGTAGACCCAACAATCTCCCCCTTGGCTTGTAGCTTTGTCCTTTAGTCGTGCTCCATAATTTAAACATCGGCATCCTTTAAACCACCTGCCCAAAGACCTAATCTGACAATGGAAGCTGCCATTCTGGTGTATTCCTTTGCAGCTATTTCTAAAATTGGATCAGCAATGATTTGGAAAGTGCTGAGGGTCTTGATATCACGTTCTCCAATTTTAGCAGGTCTCTCGGATCAACAAATCTATACTACCCTTTACCCTTCTGTAATCGTATAACAACAGTGGCAGTTTCACTGTTGAACATCCAGAACCTCGTATTCTCAAGGGTCCCATCAGGTATTGCACTAGGCACAGGAATGTGAGTGCCTTATTTGTAGCAGGCCACATCACATTGACCATGGTCTTTCTTGTCCTTGGATCATTGACCCCATTGGCTTTCTTTAGAAACGATTCTGCAGTTGTCATGTTGGAAAGCCTTTATCAACTTGGTTTCTCAGGAAGTTCCAGAAATCAACACATCTCTTATCATTTGTTGGATTGTGGAATGGTGCATTGATAAGGTCGCTGAGATCCACTTTTGTCCAAGATCCAAAGTCTTTCATTTTCTTGTAGTACTCAGTGTTCCCAGACCTTCATTTAGCCCACCACATATTCTTTTCAGCATCAAAACCCAACGACATGACTCCAGAATGATCACCGTACCGTCAGAAAAACCCTTTTGAAATGTGATAATGAACTTATTTGGATGATCGGATGATCCTACATTCTGATTTGAGTTCTTCATGATTATAATCTTCTTCTGAAGTCAGACCGATTTCTCACTTGTCATTGGAGGTGCAGACATATATTGTTCCAGTGTCTCAGATTCATCTATGTTGGTAGTTGGACAACCATTGGAACTGTCACCTTGATCAACTGGAGGTGTCCTAGACGTTATGTCATCACTGCTCTTGAATTCATATCCAAATTTTTGAATAAGTTTTTGTTGGAGGTCAAGGTACATAGCAATGAATCCTCCCATGCTGGACTGAAGCTCTTTAATCTTGGAATCTTTGTCGGAGTTACTAGCTTCAAGTTCTTGAATAAGTACATCTTTGACAACTGAGTCTTGTTCAAGCTCAAAGACTCAACGTTTTAAAGCTTGTACGTCCACGTGTTCAGCTTCCAGTATGACCCCCTTGCCTTTATTCTGCAAAACTTAATCTTGCATAGCAAGAATATGGGCAATCTTATCAGCAGCACTCGAGCTCTACTGACCCTGATCAATTGGATCGGATGATCCAGATGGTGCATCAGCATGTTGGATGCCAGCCTGAAAATCAAATTCATGAGCAATGTCGTCAAAGATTTGTTCTTGAGTTTGAGCCTCGGTAGCGGATGGACTTGTATCAGCATGAGTCTTAGAAACTTCCGACTCATGTTGTTGCTGTTGGCTTGTTGTTGGTGGTGGTGTTGTTGTTGTTTCAGAGATCAGAACGCCTGGTCTTGGATCTTTCTTTCTTATTTTGCGTGGAATAAGATCAGCTTCTGATACTTCTGGAATCTCTTCATTTTGATTTTCAGCAACTATATGAGGAGGCTTCAAAGCAGTTGACTGAAGTAATTCTTTGAACCTCTCAAAATCTGGTAACTGTTTAGCAGACGGAGAAGTCTCCATTTCACGGTGTTCAGACTCTATATGTTGTACATTATTCTCCTCATCTTCATCATCAGAACTGATCTCAAGTGTAGCAGTACGCATCTAAACTGGCGCCACATGCTCATCAGCAATTTGAGCTCTAACTGGTACAGTCTCTATTTCAGCAAAACGGCCAAACTTAACCAGATCGTGAAGACCCTGGTAGACAACTTTCGCCCCTTTCCTTGACTGTTTCATCAACCCAAAGGAGTTGGGTCCCATTGACTTCATATCCAACTTCTCTACAGATCTTGCAAGGTCAGGATAATGTGAATTGAAGACCATCTATAGAAACCTGGGATACATGAGGAACATCTATTTCTTCTTCCCTTTCAAATTACTCATCATCTCATCGAACACGAACTTTGAACAGTTGTAGTTCAAGTCCATGATCAGAGCAACTACCGTAGACATTTGAGTGTGGCTAATCTCACCAGACCCCCCTTTTCGACCCGACACACATGCAAAGAATGTGTGTATAAAAAATCTCCAGTATGAATGAAAAAGCTTCTTGATTGTAGGAGGATAAGACCCCTCAAAACCATTCTCGTCAATACTTCAGTAACAGTAGCAATTGAGATTTCGGTCAAAGGTGGGAGATTTCGGTCAAAGAAACATGATTTCTGTCCAATTCTACCGAGAACAATGGTCTCGTTCAAGCTATGAGTTCCCTGTCCAAAATTACCGAGAACAGTGAGTTCTTGGTCAATAATGTGAGATCTCAGTCAACGAAAGTCAACCGAGAACTCTTGGTTTGACCAAGGGTTTTCGGTCAGACAGACTGTAAATAAAAACCTTTGAATTCCGCCTAGAAATTCGTGTCTTCTTCTCCAAAAGGACTGAAATCTCCATGGATGTGACCTGCAAACACTCTTAGGGTCCCAACAATGACAAATGTTTAAAACAATAAGATTTCTCTGTACCAGTCGTCTAGCAAAGACCCAAGCCATCAACTAAAATACAATCAGACTATCACTCCCTCAAACACATTACCTACGATCCTTTACCTGATATTGAACACAAAGAGATTAAGATATGAGCAGACTTGGTTAGAATACTAAGAGAATAGGGTATTCGGCTAGAGAAATAACTTGTGAAGATGAACTAAAAGTTATAACAATAATGAGGTTAAGAAGGCCATTTATATTCCCAAGCTTTGTGGGCCAAGAACCCACAAAGATCCACCCACACGAGCCCAACCAGCAATATTGTGGGCCGACAACCCATAAAGACCCATAAAAATCCAACTAGACGAGCCCAAAAGAATCAAAGAGCCCAATGCCATGTTCCAATATAACTAATAGACAAAATCAAAGGCCAAAAGAGTTTAACCACATCAAAAATAGTTTTAACACTTGTTTCGAGGAGAGTAATTTCGAGATGAAAATAGAATTTAAGTAAAAAAAATAAACAAATTAGCCAAAATAAAAACAAAAAAACACATATTACGATCATAACATGGAACACCAGTCTTGAAGCAATTTAGCAAAATTTGGGATTAAATTTCAGTCTTTGATAAAAACGCCGCCTTTATGAAAATATCCGAAAATCTTATTGATTAAGGTGATTTCACAAGGGTTCATGTTCAGCGTTATTTTGACATAGAGAGACATGTTGATAGCAGGTATAACAAACTTAGCATGATTTTCATTGCGTCTGTGATATGGATTAGGTTCAGTTAGGCATAAATCTTAGATGCACACCACACATGGACCTGAGATGCCCCCTATCTCTTCTCAAAGCGTATTTGGCTTTCCCCAGATCACCCCAATTTGACTCCAACCCCCTAGTGCTTGATCAAAAAATTTATAGAAAGAAATAAAAGTTTTAAGCTTTAAGGTTGAACATTGGACTTAAATGCCTTTCATTCAGAGTGTTTAGGACTTATTTGAATGCCCCACCCTTGTAGTTCTATTTTGACCCTTTAAACTTTTGAAAAGACCAAGATGTTAACAGCACAAATTATATACATAATCATAATTTTTTTATTTTTTTAATAATAAGCAAAATAGCACAATACATTTGGTGATCAAGACACTAACGGGCTCGTGTATGACTGGGTAATTGCTTTTTTGCCTATCCTTTGGAGAGATGTATATGGAGACATGCACATTTCTTCAAAATGATTCTCCACAGTAAGTTTAGCATATTTAGTTTATATCACTTCAACTTTTACGCATCATGGAAAGCTACCATACAAATCAATGACTGTTCTAAAGCCTTTTAAGCTTAATAACTTCACATGTTAGGCACACAAAAACAATTTTTCTATCATTTTACAAAGGTTGGACCAATTTTCATTTGAAAAATGTTTTGAAGCTTCAAAAAGTTGTTAACTGAATAATCATATCACTTCCTAGAAGACAGTTTAAAACTCAGTCACCCCGGTCACTCTTATTTTTCAAGTAAATGGTTATCCCGTATGTCCACAAATGGATAACAGGACCAAACACATATGAAAATACATGTCCTTCCAACTTAGAATTACTGACATAATTTTAAGTGAAAGAATTCAAAACACAAAAGCACATCACAATCGCCCCGGATGCTTTTAGTCTTTAGGTAAATGTCTATCCTGTGAATCCACAAGTAGATGACCAGATCAAACATATACAAGTATATGTCCCTCAAACTTGAGCAGCCGACATAATTTTAAGAGAAAGTGACACACGACAGTGACACACACTCTTTTTGACTTTTTGAATTTTTTTTATGAAATAAGAAAACGCACACACACTATTTTTGACTTTTTGATTTTTCTCCCCCTAAATATGTGCAAATTTACAAAATATGTACAAATTTATACTCAAAAAGACTCAATCCTCAAAACGAAGCATTTTAAGAAAACTCACAAGCACATTAAATCTGGCTGTTCCGACCGGTTTAGTAAATAAGTCCGCCACATTATTATCAGTGTGAACTTGCTCAAAATGAATCAATTTTCGGTCGAAACAGTCGCGAATAAGATGTATTTGATGTCAATGTACTTGGTGTTTGAATGTTGAACCGGATATTTAACGATTACAATGGCAGCATCATTATCATAGAAAATAGGAGTGTCAAGAAATTCCAAACCGTAATCCAGAAATTGATTTTGCATCCAGATGACCTGTGAGCAGCAAGCTGACGGCAGTTGATGTAGATACCGTTTGTTGCTTCTTGCATTGCCATGAGATGAGACGATCGCCCAAACTGGCAGCCCGCAGATGTGGATTTTCTATCAATGTCATCTCCACCATAATTGCTATCAGCAAAGGAATAAAGATCAAAATATGAGTTTTTGGGATACCAAAGACCTAACTTCGGTTATCCCTTCAGATATCTAAAAATACATTTAACAGCAATAAAATGAGAAAGTTTAGGATTAGCCTGAAAACGAGCACACTGACAGACTGTGAACATGATGTCAGGACGACTGTCGGTGAGATACATCAGGGACCCGATCATCGATCAATAGTACGTTTGATCTACAGGACTCCCTTCAGGATCAGACGACAGGAGAGGCCTTTCCGCCATATGAGTGGTAGCACTCCTGGAATCTTGAAATTCTGCCAACATGTCTTCAATATACTTTCCTTGATGCAGCAAGATTCCTGTCAAACTCTGACGAACCTGCAACCTTAGAAACGTTGTCATTTCTCCCAACGAGCTCATTTCGAACATTTTCTTTATTACTTCTTCAAATTCGGTACACAACTCAGCACTAGTGGACCTAAATATGATGTCATCCACATAAATTTGAATCATAATCAAATCTTTCCCGACAGTTTTAAGGAACAGAGTTTGATCAATGGTCCCTCTTTTATAACCATGTCCCAGAAGATGTGCCGTCAGTGTAGCACACCATGCTCGAGGAGCTTGATGAAGACCATACAGTGCTTTATCTAATTTGTAGGAATAATTTGGATTCTGTGAGTCCACAAATCCCGGTGGCTGATCCACATAAATCTCTTCTTTAACTTCTCCATACAGAGAACGCGGTCTTAACATCCATCTGATACACCGTGAAACCCATAAAAGATGCATAAGTCGTAAAGATCGGAATGGCCTCAAGTCTAGCTACGGGAGCATAGACTTTGTTAGTGCATGGTTTTGCGTATAGAGTCTTTGTATTTATCGTTAATGTTTTATTTATCAATTAATGTAATATTTAATGTTTATTATTAACTAGTTCGTTAAGGTTAAGTCTAGTTCGCTAGGGATGTTAGCGAACTAAGACTAGTTCGTTAAGGTTAAGTCTAGTTCATTAGGGATGTTAGCGAACTAAGACATTATAATGTATTCCCTCCTGATTCGTTAGGGGATGTTAACGAAATAGGGGGTGGTTCGTTATGTTAAATTATGTAACGAAGGGGAAGCTGGTTCGCTAGGGGATGTTAGCGAACCAGGTCGCCTTCTATATATAGTGAACTACTGTTCACTTTAATGTAAGTTTTGAAAAACGTTTTTGGGAAGTTTTGCTGTCCAGATCTCTCTCAAGCTTCACCTTAATATTATACTACTAATCTATTGATAATATATATACATATATATACAACACTGAATCGGTGTTAATTATGAGCTAGATCTAGTACTAATCGGATATTCACAGATCTGAGATCTTTTATTGTTATTGATTGGTATTCCGGGATCAAACAAGTGGTATCAGAGCTGTTGGTGCTCTTTACACTTGATTTGGTGTTTTAATTGTTATGTTTATTAAGTTTTTCGGTTTTTGTTTGGTTTTTGAATCAATTTGTGTTTATTTTGGGTGAATTATGAACGATTTGGATGGAATTCGTGTTGATTAAGGTATTGGATAGGTGTGGATTAAAGGAATTGAGGTGTGGATTGGTTTTGTGTGGTTTGGTTTTGGTTTCGGTTTAAGTCCGAAACAGGGTGTTTGTTGTTGGTCAAATTGATTTGACTTAAGGTGTTAATCGGTTACGAAGTTATGTGTATTGGATTCGGATTTGGTTTACGAGTGTATTGGTAGGTTATTTGTGCGTTTTGGTTGAGAAACAAGATAGTATTACGGATTTGGTAAATCTGGTTTTCTGGGTTGATCTTCATAATTTCTGGAAAAATAGTTTGAAGATTTGATGATGAACATGATTCGTTATTATCCTTTTGATGATTCGTTATCTGTTTACTCGTGATTCGTTATCAGATTGGTTACTTCGCTACCTTGTTCATTAGCCAGTTCGTGTGAGTTATTGGTTCGTGTAATCTAGTTCGCTAACTAGATTAACCGATTCGTGTGACACGTGTTCTTCTTGGGATTTGTGTCATAACAACCTTTGCCACGTGGCATAAGGTGTCAGAGTTTGTTACAAACGGTTGTAACAACCTGATTCGCTATAGTGTGATTCACTAATCAACTGTAGATGATTCGTTATATTAATTCGCTAAGCATTTCTTAGTGATTCGTTACTGATTATCTTTGTGCTTCGCTAAACAAATCCTTTGTGATTCGTTTGGTCAATTCGTTAAGTTGACTTGTGATTCGCTAAACTTTCATCTCATTCGTTATCTGTTTCGCCATTTGGGTGATTCATTAACCTTATTTGTGTTTCGTTAAGTTGACTCATTAAGTTGACTTTTGATTCGTTAAAATACTCACCTCATTCGTTAAGGTACTTCGTTGCTGATCAGTCTTAACTTCGTTAAGGATTGATTCGTTATAACTATTCACAGTTCGCTACAACTGTTCACAGTTCGCTATAACTGTTCACTGATTCGTTAAGCTATTTCATTATTTGATTCGTTAAACACTTAAATTTTTCAAAAATGGCCGGTATATATGCATTAGCGTCTCAAAACATGTTGATGCAACAGATGTTGCAACTTGATACCGAGATAGGTTCACATTCTAAATGTCCAAGATTGATGAAGTTCAGTGACTTTGCCAAGTGGGAACCTCGGTTTCGTGCACATTTGGGATCTGTTCATCCTGACTGCTCATATTGTCTTGATGAAGTTTATGTTGCACCAATGATTGGTGATGATACTATTGGATATACTCCTAAAGTTGTTTCTCAATACTCACAAGAAGAGAAGAAAGCTTTAGAAATCGAGAAAAAAGCATATTCTACTTTGACTATGGCATTACCAGAAAATATCTTTCATCAAGTTGGTAGTATCAAGAGATGTGCGTCTTTGTTTCAACATTTGCGTATGAGAAGCATGGGAAACACAGCTGAGAGTAAGAAAGTGATGCTCAAGTTTCAGTTTCGAAACTTTAATTTACTGAAAGAAGAAACAGTTGAAGAGATGACTACAAGATTTAGTCATTTAATTGCTGAAATGGACAAGATGAAAATGGAAATTTCTGAAAGAGATAAAATTGACACTATTAAAAGTGTGCTTCCAAGTTCCTACTAATGGTTTTGAAAGAGATAAAATTGACACTATTAATGGTTTTGAAAGAGAATGATTATTTTCTGAATGAAGACTTGACGGCTCTTGAATTTCTACAAAAGATCGAAGCTAGAGAATATGATCTTAAGTGTCAAAAATCCTCCAAAGAAAATCAAGATCCAGCTTTCTATGGTAGAAGTATGCCTCTTAGTTCAACAATCTCTCCAATCACCGCTTTTCTTACTCATGCGGAAAGTGAAAAAGAATCAACTATGTTTAATGATCCAAAAGTTTGTTTTTACTCTGCTGGTAATTCGGGAGGTTCTGAAAATTCAACTAATACCAATCCATTTGCTACACCACCTAGTGTTAATATGAAGGAAGCTGAGCAAAACTTTGCTTTTCTGACGGCTTTTATGTCTTCATATGAAAACTTAGTGAGTAGTAAAATTGCCACAAGTGATTTAACAGATGAGGACTATGATCAGATAGATCCAGATGATCTAGAAATCATGGATTTGAAATGGAACATGGCTATGATCGTTCGTAAAGTTAAAAGATTCATGCAAAGAACTGGAAAAGATCTTCCAGCTTTAAACAAGAAGTTGGGTTTTGACAAATTAAAAGTAAAGTGTTATAATTGTCCAGAATTTGGGCATTTCGCGAAGGAATGTGACAAACCAAGGAAAGAATATATTGGTCCTCGTGGTCAAAGTCAAAATGCTTCTACATCACGAGGAAGTGATGCTGAAAAGAAACCATCTTCTTCTACAACACAAGCAATGTTAGCAGATGGAACTGATTGGTCACAACGGTTACTATGCAATGATGTTCAAGCAAATTTGGCTATGTTTGGGTTACATAAAGATTGTCAAGATGCTACTGGTAGTGAGATGTCTTCCGATAATGATTCTGGTTCTGATTCTGACGACTCTTGCGACAAGCCTTCTGAATCAATGTTTGCTTCAATGGCCAAGATCAATGAGGTTGGTAACTCTATTTCTGCTACTTCATTTATTAAAGCATCATGTGTTGACTGTGAATATAACAAATCTAAGTTAGAAGCATTGAAAAATCAAAATGATAATCTTATAAGAGAAATTGCTTCTCTTAAGGATACTTATCGACAATCTCTTGAATCTCAAAGGAGATCTCGAGAAAAGATTGAAGCATTGTCGACAAGTAACCACGATCTCAAAGCCGAGTTATCTGTGAAAATGACCATTAATGACCAAAAGTTTTAGGAAATTTTGAAACATCGTTCTAAGATAACTGAGCTTGAGAATGAGGTTCTTGAATTGAAGAACAAATTGGGAAAATTTAGGAATTCATCTTTTCTGTTGAATGAAATTATTGAAGTATCTGGAAAATAAAAAGATTCTAAGAAAGGTATTGGTTTTGTTGAAATTCCACCACCTTTTCATAATGATTATAAAATTAATCCTTTTGCAAGAAAAGAAGAGGATTTGATTCAAAATAAATCTGTGATTTCTGAAAAACCTAAATTGGTTAAACCTGAAATTGTCAAACCCCAAGTTGCTCCTCAAAAACCTCATGTGGAAAGTAAAAAGGTCTTTGTTGAAAATGTTGATAAAGTGATTATTAAAGATGTGTTTGAACCTGAGATAATACACAAGAATAAGAACATTCCAAGTTCTAATCATATTCTTTGCGAACCTCAAGAGTTTGAGGAAGCTGTGTATGGTTCATTCAAATCTCAAATGAACAAGGAAGAAACAGTGAAAACCAAACCAGTGAGGACAAAGAAGTCAGTTAAACCAAAGATTTCTGACGAGGACTTAATGCGTTTCATTAATCCTCTGAGTTCTAAGTCTTCTTCGGCTAGAGTTTTTAAGTTAAAGGGAATTGATACGATGTTCACTGAAAAAGATATTCCAATAAGTATTATCAAACCTGAACTTATTGAGAGTGTTTTTGTCAATGAAACTTCAAAAATTCAAGAACTTGAACGTGTGTGCTCAAACAAAAACATCAGTTCAATCTGATCCATTGACTAAGGCAAAACAATTTTTAAAACAAGCTAAGAAGATTAACTTTGTGAAATCAACTGGGACAGATACACTAAAAAGCTTTTCGAACTGTTCTAATTTAGATTTTTATTTAAAGATGAAATCTGAATTATCTGATGAGTTTGCTAAGAGCATGACTAAAAATGTGAGTCATCATCAACCATCTGCATCATTTATTCCAATTACTTCTAAACATCATCATGTAGACATGCGAACTTGTTTTTTATGCGGTCAACAAGGTCATGTTGTGAGGAATTGTAGTCAGCAGAACTATCAGAATCTTCATCTTTTTATCAAGGACAAATCTTAGCCAATTCCATTGGTCAAGGAGATCCTGAAACGACCTGTGTCGTATGCTGATGATACTCATATTTTGTTCTCTGATGTGAATCCTCGGAAGGTTCTTCATGTCAATGAGACACACGGTCAAGTGAAACCAAAATTCATTCCAACTGAACCTATATGTCAAAACAAGAATTCAAACATTGTTCAGGCAGCTTACTTAAGACGAAAGTCTAGAAAGTCGGTAACTTATTCACAAGTGGCTGAACAACAATTGAAATCTGTTAAAGTTAATGATCAAAGAGAAAAACAAAAGGTGCCCAAGACTGAGGCCTGGGCTGCCTTTTTGAGCTAATCACTTTTGTTTGTGTGTAGGGTTCATCCAAGACCATTTCTGGTGAAAACTGGATCATGGATAGCGGATGTTCTCGGCATATCACTGGGAATCTCAACCTATTAACCAACGTAAGAAATATTCAAGGGGTTATGTAGCGTTTGCTGGAAATTCTGAGGGCATGATCACACAAGAGGGTGAAGTTTCAAATGGTCACATTACGTTTGAGAAAGTGAATTATTGCGACAAGGTTGATCATAATTTATTGAGTGTATCACAGATTTGTGATAAAAAATACACTACGATATTTACTGACAAAGAATGTCTTTCCTTGAAACCGGGTTATGTTATCCCCGAGGACATGGTTGTCATGCGATCACCACGATCAAATGATATTTATGTCTTAAATATGAGTTCTAAAGTATCCACATCGATCGAAACATGTTTTGTCTCGAAAGCAACCGAGAAAGACTCGATTCTATGGCATCGTGGAATGGGTCACATACATGTCAGAAAGATGAATTATTTAATGGAAAATGGACTTAGTTGAGGGTGTCTCGTTAAGGAATTTTAAGTTATCTGATCACTGCGTTGCATGCAAAAAGGGCAAGCAGAAGAAGAAGACACATTCCTCTAAGTTATTGAATTCCATTGATACTCCTCTTGAACGACTTCATATGGATTTGTTTGATTCAGTGAATCGTGTCAGTATTTCTGGAGACTGGTATTGTCTTGTAGTGACAGATGATTATTCAAGGAGTTCAAAAGATCAAACACCGGTTTTGGTACAAAATCTTATTACTAAGATCGAATCACTGTATAAACAAAAGGTGAGGAGAATCCGTAGTGATAATGGTACTGAATTTAAAAACACTATATTGGATTTCTTTTGTATTCAAAAGGGAATTCACCGAGAATATAGTGCACCTTATGTACCTCAACAAAATGGTGTTGCTGAAAGGAAAAATAGAACTCTGATTGAAGCAGCACGCACAATGCTCGCTGATTCAAAGCTTCCTGTCCAATTTTGGAATGAGGCAGTGAATACAGCTTGTTATACGCTTAATCGAGTTCTAACAGTGAAACGACTCAAGAAGATAAGCTACGAGATCTTAAATAATAGAAAACCTAATTTAAAGTACCTGGAACCATTTGGGTGTCCGTGTACAATGTTGAAGAAGGATTCGGGTAAATTTGAAGAAAAAGCTATCGAAGGGTATTTCTTGGGATATGCATCTCCAAAGAAAAGGGTTTTAATTGAAGAATGATACCATGTGGACTGTCAAAAGTACACAACTCCCCCTCAAAGGAAAGGTCCAGACTGGATGTTTGACTACGATAGTTTATTTAATTCTTTTACTCCTTCGACTGAACACATCGATGAAGATCTGGTTCGAGCATACTTTGAAGATCATTTGACCATTCCAAGATCTTCAAGTTCTAATGAAGTTGAAGCTCAACCAGATGCTCCAACTGAAGAATATCAAGTTGTTTATCCAGTTGCTATTGATAATGTTTCTACTTCTTCTGATGATGATCAAGCTGAAATTCAAGTTATTGATCTTGACAGTGATAATGTTTCATCTCCCGAGTTGGGTGAACATTACACTAACTTATTTGATAATGTTGTTGTTCCTGAGAATCCCACTCTTCGGATTCATGGATATCATCCACAGGAAAATATCATTGGAGAACTTGATGTAAGCGTTCGTACACATCATCAAGTTGCTTCGTCAAGTGATAATAACATATTGTGTGCTTACACTAACTTACATTCTTCGGGAATTGTGAATATTGCTAAATTCAATTGCTTTCTATCTCTAGTTGAGCCAACGACAGCTCGTAAGGCACTTGAAGATCTTTCTTGGATAGAAGCTATGCAAGAAGAATTACAGCAGTTTGCACGTTTGGGTGTTTGGGATTTAATAGACAAACCTGCTAGAGTCAAGAAAGTCATTCCGACTAAGTGGGTATTTAAATGTAAGAAGGATGATCGAGGGGTGATTGTCAGAAACAAAGCACGTCTAGTGGTGCAAGGTTTTCATCAGCAAGAGGGTATTGATTACAAACAGGTATATGCTCCAGTTGCAAGATTAGAGTCGATTCGAATCTTCCTGGCTTATGCAGCTTATAAAAATATCAAGGTCTATCAAATAGATGTTAAAAGTGCTTTTCTCAATGGTGAATTACACGAGGAAGTGTTTGTCCAACAACCACCTGGTTTTGAAGATCCTGATTATCCAGACCGTGTTTACCTATTAAACAAGGCCCTGTATGGTCTACATCAAGCCCCGAGAGCTTGGTATGGCACGCTCGCCGACCATCTGACTGATAATGGCTTCAAACGAGGAACTGTTGACTGCACTTTATTTCATAAAACTGTCGGTGACGATCTTCTTCTAGTCCAGATTTATGTTGACGATATTATTTTTGGGTCTACAAACAACACATTGTGTAAGGAGTTCGAGAAGTCCATGCAAACAAAGTTCGAGATGAGCTCGATGGGAGAGATGAATTTATTTTTAGGGTTGCAGGTTCACCAGTCTGCTCATGGAATTTTTATTCACCAGACTAAATATGTGAACGACGTCATGAGCCGATTCAAGATTTCTGCCTAGAAAAATCCCTTCAACTCCTCTTCCAGTAGGGCACAATTTATCACCGGATGAATTGGAGGATTCCGTTGATCCTACCCTCTATCGTGCCATGATTGGTTCTTTAATGTATTTAACGGCTTCTCTCCCTGATATTATGTTTGCTGTTTGTCTTTGTGCTAGGTATCAAGCAAGTCCACGAGTGACTCACCTAGCTGCAGTCAAGAGAATTCTTCAGTATTTGAGGGGAAATCCAGACATCGGGTTGTGGTACCCCAAGGATGATACTTTTGTTCTTACTGCCTACTCAGACTCAGATTATGGAGGATGCGAGATCAACTTCAAATCAACGACTGCAGGATGTCAATTTTTAGGAAACCGGCTTGTTTCTTGGCAGTGTAAGAATCAGACAACGGTCTCCACTTCAACCGCCGAAGCTGAGTATGTTGCAGCCTCGAGTTGCTGTTCCCAGGTTTTGTGGATACAACAACATATTCGCGACTACGGTTTGAAGTTTCTTACTACTCCTATTTTGATTGATAATTCTGTTGCTATTAGTATCACCAATAATCCTGTACAACATTCTAAAACGAAACATATCGAAATTCGATATCATTTTATACGGGATTGCTATGAAAAGAAATTAATCGATCTTGAGAAAGTACGTACTGATTTTCAGTAAGCCGATCTGTTTACTAAAGTTTTTGACAAAACGTGTTTTAAATTTTTGCTTGATTTAAACGGATTGAAGACCCTCGCTGATATGCTTAAACAAGGATGACTATCTTTATGTTCTGTCATCTCTTTCTTTTAAAATTTATTTTGGTTTTAGGGGGTGAAAATCTAGAAAATACAAAAAGAGTGTGTTTTCTTTTGTATAGATAAAATCCAAAAACATTAAAAAATTTCAAAATTCAAAAATATTGTGATTTCTGTTCTTTAATGTTTTTCCTTTAAATATTTAGAAAAAACCAAAAACATTTTAAAATTTTGCAAAACCAAAAAGAATGTGATTTATGTTTTGTACAGAAAAATCCGAAAATCCCAAAAGATTGTGAAGTTTATTTTGTTTATAAGAAAATTGAAAAAGAAAAAATATTGTGTTTTTAAAGTTTGTACAAAGAAAAACCAAAAAGATTTTTGCAGACGTTTTTAGATTATTTTCTCGCTGAAAATTACGTCGGTTATTTAAGTTTGTGAAGCATGCTTGCATGTCTTGGTCCTATGATTCACTTGTGAATTGATGGTTAGCCTTTTATTTATAAACTTAAGTTAACTGGGGCGATTAAATTTATCTTTTCTTTATTTTATGCTCCTCAAAATTTTAAGTTTTTGAAGCAAAAAGAGAACATGATAGTACATTGATTACCTTGACCCCAAATTCAGCAAAAATTAAGCTTAAAAGACTGTGTGCTTAATTGCATTGGTGCATTGGTAGGTCTTAAAACAACCCGGTAGAGTAAAGTATGTGATATAAACATAAAGAAACGCCAAATTGAAAGGGGTGTTAGTCTCTAGCAAAAGTCTTTGTGAGGATGGCAGAAATGTAATAACCAGTCATACTCAAGCCTTATATTTGTTGATCACCCAAAAATAAAATAAAGCAAATAACAAGCGTTAAGATTCTGGACACTGTGAGTCTTTATGCGGCTTAACCATCTGGGTATTCATAAGCATGAATATTTCACTCGCCTTCTAGAGCAAACCCAAATTCATTAAAATTGATCACCGATGTACTTCGTACAATTTAAATTACTGACTTGATCAAAATCCGCTGTTAGTCATACAATTGTTCCTCCCTTGCGTGCATCTTAATACCATTAAGAAACGGACCCCAAGGGATACAATGTATGTAAGCCGACAGATGGACTCGTGCATACTCACTTACAGTAAAGGAAACTTGATGCATTGCTCAAAATTTCAAAATAGGTATCAAAATTTTGATCAACAATATAATGGTTTAAGTCAAGGTGGGGTGATTTGGCAAAAATCAAATTAAGCTTGAACCGAGATTAGAGGCTGATAGTTTCTGATATTCTGTGCTTTAATTGAACTATTTAATCATATCACAAAAATACTTGAATGTTTGTTATTAGATTTATGTGGATAACAATACCAATGACCGACTTATCGCCAGTCATAATATCGCTGAAATATAAAACTGTGATGGAAGGGCAATTTGGTCAATATGATTCTATGCTCAAACTCATCAAAAATACAAAAATATGTATTGTTTTTGATAAAATCATTGAAAAACACAAAAAGGTTGTCTATATTTTTTTTTGGCAATACATTCTTTAAATTTTTGTAAAATACCAAAAATATTTTTGTCTTCTTTGTAAAAATACTTAAATAATTTTAAGTTATGTTTCGGAAATCTGAAACATTCTTAACGTATTTGGTTGTCGGGATAAAAGGGTTTCTCGATAACCTAATTTATTTACTTATTTAATTCTTTAATTATTTCATTTAATTAATTCATTTAATTATTTAATTTAAAATTAAATAAAAGAGTTTATTTCGTTAAAATCCAATTCGTTATTTATGGATAACGAACTAGGTGATTCTTTAGCGAACTAGCTTCTGGTTCGCTAACCTAATTCGCTTCCGCACTCTGTAACGAATCATCCCTTCGATATGTATATTTAACGAATCGCGTCACGAATCAAGACTTGATTCGCTACTTTAATTTAACGAATCAAGTAGCGATTCGCCAACATAAGGTAACGAATTGAGTTAGCGAATGGGCTTATGACTCTGACCTTAAAGTATGTATAGTCAAGTGGGAAAAGGGTGTCCAGTATTACGAGAGGATAATGGATGTTTTAACTCTACCGCGTTGGGATGTACGTACCCCCGCGAGACGTCCATTTATCAATCGTGGGGGTCACCGAACGGCTGAGTGGTTTCATCAACACTTACTGTTTGAGGTCAATCATGGCTTCAAATTCTTCAAGCCCCAGGTCCCAAGACGTAAGCGCATTGATGAGATTGATCCAAGGACCGGCTGGAAGAAACTTGTCTTGAAAGTGAAGCCGCCAAAGACAATGAAAAAGGTTCCTGTGAAGACAATGCCTCAAGATATTTATCTGTCTTTCAACCGTTGGTACTATGACAATCGTACTGGCGAGGCCGTTATTGTTCGTGGTCGAGGACTGCAGACCGAGCTCATCAAGATAATCGAACCGATGTGGTTGGTTAATTTATCAGGGACAGACAACGACGTGCTACACAGGAAGCAGATTTTGTTTGAACGCCAAGAAGATTACGACCTGGCTATGCAATTCCAACGAGTCGTTCGTGTGTGTCACGAACATGGAATTCATAGTTGCAGAGACTGGCAGTCCAAACGCTTCAAATAAGTTAAACACAAAGAGCTCAAGAGGAGGGGGTGTCTGTTAGTGCACGGTTTTGCGTTTAGAGTCTTTGTATTTATCGTTAATTTTTTATTTATCAATTAATGTAATATTTAATGTTTATTATTAACTAGTTCGTTAAGGTTAAGTCCAGTTCGCTAGGGATGTTAGCGAACTAAGACATTATAATGTATTCCCTCCTGATTCGTTAAGGGATGTTAACGAATCAGGGGGTGGTTCGTTATGTTAAATTATGTAACGAAGGGGAAGCTGGTTCGCTAGGGGATGTTAGCGAACCAGGTCTCATTCTATATATAGTGAACTACTGTTCACTTTAATGTAAGTTTTGAAAAGAGTTTTTGGGAAGGTTTGCTGTCCAGATCTCTCTCAAGCTTCACCTTGATATTATACAACTAATCTATTGATAATATATATACATATATATACAACACTGAATCAGTGTTAATTATGAGCTAGATCTAGTACTAATCGGATATTCACAGATCTGAGATCTGTTATTGTTATTGATTGGTATTCCGGGATCAAACAGACTTCGGTATAATCTAAACCTTCAACCTGACGAAACCCACGAACGACTAACCGTGTTTTGTTTCTAACAGTAACTCCAGTGTCATCTCACTTGTTTCGGAAAACCCATCTTGTGTCTAACGCCTTCTTTCCTTCCGGTAATTCAACCAATCTCCATACTTTCAAATTATCAAACTGATTTAACTCTCCATGCACAGCGTCCACCCATCTTGGTTCAATTTGGGAAATGAAACAAGAAAACAAACAAATGTTTATGTGTCCTGTCTGACTTATGGTGGACACGCCTGTTTCAAGAGGACCTATGACGTTCTCAATTGGATGATTTCGTTTAGTTCTTGATGGAATCGTTTGTTCAGGAACAGCTCCGGTAGAGGGTAAGTTAGATAGATTTTCATCAATCTCAGTGAGGGGATTCTTCCATCCAGAAGCCGCCGTACTGTGCGAGTACGAGATGCTGGCAACGTATTCATTTGTAATGATATCGGGAAACAGAGTGCTCCCGAAAATTTGACGAATAGGACTCTCCCCCATCAACTGTTGGAGCATTTTCTAAAGAAGTTGAGGACAAGACTTCAGTAACTTCTTCTGGTTGATTGACGGAGACGGGCGAAGTGACATCAAGTGGTTCTCTGTGATCAACATCCAGAATTGGAGATATGTGATATACTGCATGTAGGTCTTCTTTCTCAGCATCTACGGTATCCCCACCTGAAGTTTCTGTGTTGACAACTGGAAGTACATTGAACATTTTGAAAATTTCATTGTAATCGAACAGCCAGTCAAGACCAACATGGGCATTGGTCTCATTTTCTTCCAACCAACGAACATGATATGATTCCAAAATTTGCTTGGTTGACTTATTGTAAAATCTGTAGGCAGTACGACCAGCATAACCAACGAAGTAACAGTTATCAGCTTTGGCCCCAAATTTTGGAGTTGACTCAAGATTCAGTGGAGTACATAAGCAACAAAACGCTCTGAAATGTGCAAAGGTGGGTTTATGACCATAGACAATCTCATATGGAGTTTTCATTTGAGACTTGTTGATTATCACCCAATTCTGAACATAGAATGCCGTATTAATAGCTTCGGCCCAGAAGAATAATGGTAGTTTAGAATCACACAACATCGTCCCCCTTCCTCAATAAGAGTCCTGTTTCTCCTTTCAGCCACACCATTCTGTTGTGGTGTGCGAGCAGAACTGTACTGAAGAAGTACCCCCCCCCCCCTTCAGAGCAAAAATAATTCAATGAAGCATTCTTGAATTTCGTACCATTGTCACAGCGAATCCCCTTCAACTTCAGATTCAGTTGATTTTCCATAAGCACCACAAATCTCTTGATCAGTTCTGCAGTTTCACTGTTATTTGACAAGAAAAACACCCAAGTAAAACGTGATTAGTTATCAATAATAACGAGACAATAAGAACTGCGAGAAAGACTCAAAACATGAACCGGACCGAAAAGATCTATATGTAACAATTGAAAAACTGATGAAATTGTATTAATCAATTTTAACTTATGAGTTTTTCGATGATGTGTACCCAAGGCACAAGCCACACATTTTTCAATAGTAACAAAATCTTTAATGGGTAATTCACGTACCAAATCATTTTTAACGAGACGGTTCAAATTTTTCTTATTAGCATGACCAAAACGATGATGCCAAAAGCATGGCATTATGTTCTGATACTTTTGAAAACAGGCAGGTTATTTCATCAGGAACATGTTTGTTCATGTCGATCACATAGGCATTATCTTTTCTTTGTGATTGAACAAGAATCCAGTCTTCTAGTATGATGATACCAGGTTTCAAAATCAACCATTCTTTCTTAGTAAAATGAGTTGAAAAGCCTTTATCACAGATTTGTGACACGCTCAACAAACTGTGCTTCAACTCTGGAACAAAATTAACATTTTTGAATTTCAGAACACCGTTACTTACAGTACCTTCTGTGTGATCTTCCCCTTTTCTCCTCCCACAAAGGACACATACATACCATTAAATATTTGAATGTCGTGCAGCTGGTAAATGTATCATGACATGTGCCTGGAACATCCATTATCAACATACCAAGGTCTAATGATATTCCTCCATAGTTGTTCTTGCACGAGGTGCGAGATTAGTTAGACTTTGGTACCCAGTCCATAGTTACACTAAAAAACAGTATCCTTGCTCTTAAAAATATATCCCACACAAATAGTCGGAGTAACAGAATTCAAAACAGATAATTATTACAAAACATCAGAAATAATGTCTTTATTAATTGAAACACGAGACTCATCATCCTCATCAGTCAAATCCTCAATGATTACTCTATCTGCACATGAGGCAAACACATCAGAATCGTTCACTTTTAAAATGGACACAGTAGTTTCTACTGAGTCGATCCTTTCTTTATTAGCAGGTTTACCATACTTCATATCTTTAACATTTTCTTCCTGCTATTTGGTAAGAGGATGACATGTGTAGTTGTCATTATATGGTGGTGGTACCTGACTATATCCTATATCCTCACCCTCATTCTTTTTCCACCATAATTGATTTTCATTCATGGAATTAACTACCTTACTGGAGCCATCAAACTTTCTAAAATCAAATTCAGCCCTTTTAAATTTTTAAGTTAGATTAAATACTTTTAACTTAGCGGCTTCCAGTTCAGCAGTTAATTCAACAATTTTCTGTTTGGCATCTAGATGGTGACAACATTTCAAACTAAAATCAGATTTTAGTTTGGAACAATCCTTTTTCTGTGCCTCTATTTTATCCAAATAAGCCTTTTCAGTTTTCTTAAGCTTATGATTTTCAGATTTCACCGTTTCCATTTCTCTAAGCAAGTTACTGTTATGAGATTTGTAAAGATCTAATTTATCAATACAAGCTTGAGAACATAAAGAAGAACTTACCTCAAAAGAGTTGGGAGAAGGGAATGCCAGAAATGCAAACTGAAGTTCCTTGACTTGTTCCTCAGCAACATTTTCTTCTTCAGACTCCTCAACACGAGCAAAGTTGGCAGTTTGATTGTTTATGTTCAGAGAAGCCATCTGATCAGACCATGAGAACTGTTGACCAACCAAACCCCTTTCAGCATCACCTGAGCTACCCCCAGCTTCTCCTCTAGCATAACCCACGGGAACCAGCGCCCTTTCCATATTTCCTTCCTTGGCTGGATTAGTGCACCCACGAGCAAAATGACCTGGCTTGTGACAGTTGTAACACCTCAGAGTGTCTTTGTTAAAACCCACCTTCTGATTATTTTGAATGTTCCAATTATTTCTTCATGTTCTTATAGTAAATTTCTTTGCCTGAAACACTGCCATGGCGATTTGCCAAGAGATATCCATTTTCTCTACATCATCCGGATGAATTTGATCAAGCTCCTGCAAGAAAGGCATTGTAACAGTTCATGAACCCCGCCATTAAAGCAATGTTTTCATGAGTTTCTTTTGAAATAGAAGGAGCTTGGTTGGAATTCTGACTAGAAGAAACGCCAGATGAATGAGACTGAGCATTAACAGTAGGAGATTGACCAAGCTTAGCAAAGAACAATGGTGCTGGTTGTGGTGAAACATGAGAATATTGACCCTGCCCCTGAGTGGATTTAAACATTGAGAAGATGGCTTGAGGTTGAAATTTCTGTTGTCCCTGAGTAGTCTTGAACATTGAGAAGTTATCTTGTGAAATTTGAGCATTACTGGAAGCAACATTGTAGCCAGCTGCGCTGTAGGAGTTTGCATGATTTATAGCACGTTGTTTTTCGTCCATGTCATATGTTTTGATGATAGCCAAAACCTCAGACAGTGTCAGTTTGTTGAGATCTTTCGTCTTCTTAATGACAGCAACATTCATGTCCCACCTTTGAGGTAATGAGTTCACCAACTTATTGTTTGTCTTAGTATCTGTTAAATTGATTCTAGCAGATCTCATGTTAGTCACAAGAGCTACGAACCTCTGAAGCTGAGTTTCTAATGACTCTCCAAGAACATGATTAAACATATTGAATTTTTGTCGTAGTAGAACTTCACGACTTCTTTTCATGTCCTTATTTCCTTCATACACCTCAATTAGTGCTTCCCACAGTTCCTTAGCAGATTGCAGTTCTATAAAACCCAGGGCAATCTCAGGTGAAAGTGCCATAGTCAAGGTTGAGAGTGCCTTTTCATCCTCTTCTACTTTAGCAAGATCATCATCATCATACATAGCAATAGGCTTCATGACAATTTCAGTAGATTTTCACGTTGATAAGTAAAGACTTGGGGACCCCTGACTATGCTTCTCCATATTTTGGCATCCTTCATCTTAATATACTTCTCGAAACGAAACTTCCACTCGCTAAACCCCTCATGAGACAGCAAACGGGGCACGCGAGTAGTGGTCCCCATTATGGAGTCCAGTTCTTGATGAAGATGTATGTGAATTTTCCGAATCTAGTTATATGGACTGATCTTTTTCCGGGTCTATTTTGATAGATAGAGATAGACAGGAACTATGCAATAAGAACAGAATACCAAAGGCTTACTCCCTTTTCTCTCTACTCTATCTATGAAGGCTATGAAGGAATTCGTTCAGGCGATTGATCAAAAAAAGATTTCCTTCCCTTTCTTTATGACAGAGCAATTGAATGCAGCGGTGCAGGGCCTCAAAGATTATGAATAAGCTATTCATTTTCCGTCTGGCGTTACCTGCGCTTTCGTGTCTCTCAGTGTGGTCAGCACTGGGTGTTTTCCGAGCAGCGAGGCTTACACCCATTCGCATTAGTTCATCCAAAGTTCCTTACCTCCTTCGCCGGAGACTGCAAATGATGGGAATCCTATCGATAAAGAAGAGGTATAAGCATCGCCTCTCGATCCAATCCGTCTCCCCTGGGGTGAAGCATTGGATGACACATTACTATTAATTAGTTGATCCATTTTAGTTTATTCAGTTCAAAAGTAATTTAAGTCCAACGATTCAAAAGTCCAATACACTAGGCCCAAATATGATGGATCAGGCCCAAGTATGTTCAGTCTGCGTTGATCGAGAACCAAAGTTGACCTAGAACTGAATTTGTTGACCGAGAACCAAGGATGTTGACCGAGAACCACGGATGTTGACCGAGAACCAAGGAATGTTGACCGAGAACTAAGGATGTTGACCGAGAACCACAGAATTTGACAGAGAACCCTTAAGTCTGGCCGAAAACGATCAGATTTCAAAAAGAAAACTTGAAAAATTTGCCAAAAACCCTCAAATCTACCCGAGAACTGATTTTACTGGCCGAGAACTAAAGAATCAGTTGAATTTTGTAACAACTAACTCCCTGAATTAGGAGGATTTGAATAACTTCCAAAGATAGCACAATCGTTTACCAAAATAAAATCCCTTTCCTCTTCTCCGATTAACAACTCGCCGGAAATACAACCAAACCACCAAACACTTAGATCTTGAATCCGATGATATCACAATAACGAGGCTAAATAGGTCAAAAGATCTGATACAAATTGTAAGTCCCAAAGACGGATCTTTCAATATGATATCAACACACCTCAACGATATTGCCAAAAATATCGTAAGATGATTCAAGACAAACAAGAAAATACGTAAGAACACAATGGGATGCTTCAAAACACACGTTATAAAAACGTCAGGTGCTTAAGCCCTTGGTTACAATACTCGTTTAGCCAACAACACAATGAACGACCAACCGAAACCCTATACACATGTAATCTATATATAGGGAAGCTAAACAACCTAGCCCAACAAAGCCCAAATCCCACCAAGATCAATAAAGGATCTCAGTTTACATACACAACCCAAAACACGAATTATATTGAATTATAACTAAGTACAAACCAACTAAAAGTAGACCCAACATAAACACACTTATCAAGATATCATTAACAATTACTGAAATCAAAGCTAAGCATCATAGACACCTAAGTCACACATATTGTCATTTAAAGCACATATCAGTTAAGCATAAACACATATTCATAGATAAAACACAACTCACTCATCAAGACCCTTTTTAAAAATAGTGAGTTAGCACAATGAGCACACATCATTAATCAGACTTTATCAGAGTTGATCATGCCTAATGCTTTCAATAGAAAGTAAAATCTTGATCTATCTAGTGGCTTGGTGAATAAATCTGCCAAGCTGTCACTAGTGTCAACTGTTTTCATTTCTATTAGACCTTTTTCACTACAGTCTCTAATGAAATGGTGTCTGATTTCAATGTGTTTGGTCTTTGAGTGTTGGACTGGGCTCTTAACAATGAACAAAGAAGCAATATTATCAATGAAAATAGGAGTGTTCAAGTATTTCAAACCATTGTCCAGCAGTTGATTTTAAATCCAGGGTACTTGTGCACAGCAGGCAGATGTGGCAATGTACTCAGCTTCAGCAGTAGAGATGACACAGTTGTTTGCTTCTTGCATTGCCATGACACTAGCCTATCTCCCAAGAATTGACATCCACCTGATGTAGACTTCCTACTCATGTTGCAGCCATCATAGTCATTGTCTGTGTAAGAAATTAAATCAAAGGCATGGTTCTTTGGATACTATATCCCCAAATCAGGTTTCCCCTTAAAATGTCTATAGATCCTCTCAACATCAATCATATGAGACACCTTTGTATTTGATTGAAATCTTGCACACACACACACACACATCAAAGGTAATGTCAGGCCTTGAAGTAGTCAGGTACATCAAAGATCCAATCTTAGCCCTATATTCATGTTCATCAACAGGCTCCCTCTTTTCATCAGTTATCATCTTCTCATGGGTGTCCCTTGGAGTAGAAGCAGTCTTTAAGTCTTGACATTTGAACTTGTTCAAAATATCTTGCACATACTTTGATTTAAAATGAATATACCATCCTTATTTTGTTAAACTTGCAATCCAAGAAAGAAATTCATTTCTCCCATTGAGCTCATGCAGTACTTAGACTTCATCAGTTCCTCAAACTCCAAACATATATGTTCATCAATAGATCCAAAGATGATATCATCAACATAAACTTGAACCAGAAGTAAATATCTGCCCCTTTTCTTGTAGAAGAGTTTTTATCAATGGCTCCCCTATGAAATCCATTAGCAAGTAGGTGGTTTGACAACTCATCATACCAAGCTCTTGGAGCTTGATGTAGTCCATATAGAGCCTTGTTCAGTTTGTATACTCTATTAGGAAACTCAGGATCCTCAAAACCTGGAGGTTGAGTGACATACACTTCCTCTTCTATTTTTCCATTTAAGAAAGCAGATTTTACATTCAATTGAAATACTCTGATATTCTTGGAAGCAGCATAGGCTAGGAATATTCTAATTGCTTCTAGCCTTGCAACTGGAGCAAATACTTCTTCAGAGTCTATTCCTTCTTCTTGTAAGCATCCTAGTGCCACTAGTCTTGCTTTGTTCTTCATTACAATGCCTCTTTCATCCCTTTTGTTTCTGAAAACCCATTTGGTGCCTAGTGCATACTTTCATCTTGGCTTATCCGCAAGTTCCCACACTTGAAAATTTCTAAACTGAGCCAACTCCTCTTGCTTTGCTTCCACCCAACTGTTATCTTTTAAAGCTTTAACAATGTTCTTGGGTTCAATTTTAGATAGAAAGCAGGAGTACAAAAAATGTTTGCAGATTCAGATGCACTTCTTGTAACTCTTTCCTGAATGTTCCCAATGATGTTTTCGGCAGGATGATTTCTTTCTACAAAAGAAGTTTGTACAATTTGATCTAAAGAAATAGTTGAATCAAGATTTGAGTCATTAACATCAGGTTCTTCAGTGATCAAATCTGATTCTGTTTGGTTCAAATCAGCAACTTCTTCAACATTCCGTTGAGATGTTGAAGCGGTATCATTTCCAATGTTAAAATTTTGAAACAAGGTTTCAAAGTTTGATTGCCTGTAAGTTTTTACTTGATCTTGCTGGTCTTCAGGTTGCACATCATTAATCACAAAATGCTCTTGATCTTGTGATAGATCAAGATTGTCAGTTTGCTCAATTTCGTCTTCAGATTAACCATTGGTTACTTTCTTAGTAAAAGAATATTCATTGTTCTTTTCAGTAACCTTTGACCAAAATTTGTCCAAATCAACATTTTGTTCTGATGTTACTTCATGGACACTTTTCCTATACAAAGTATCAATAAAATCTTCAGGGTACATCTTGAAGGATTTGACTAACTTTTCTATATCAAATAGCCATGTTGCCCCATCAATAGTGTTGAAGTGATTTTCATTGAAGATCACATATGAAGATTCAATCACACTAAAATGGTCTTTCACATAGACTCTGTAAGCTTTTTGAGTGTGTTGAATATCCAACAAAGAAACAATCTAAGGATTTAGACTGAAACTTGTTCAAATAGTCCTTTGTATTCAACAATGAGCATTTGCAACCAAAAGGTTTGAGAAACTTAATGTAGGGTTTTCTTTTGAACAAAATCTCATATGGAGTTTTGTCTTGACTTTCAGTGAGAAGGAATCTGTTTTAAACATAGCAAGCAGTGTTTATAGCTTCTGCCCAAAATGTTATAGGAAAATAAGCATCTTCTATCATGGTTCTTGCAGCTTCAATTAATGTTATGTTTCTTCTTTCTGCAACTCCATTTTTTCAAGAGTTCTAGGGGCACTGAATTATTGAAATATTCCTTTGGTCTTGCAAAACTCATCCATTACCCCATTCTTGAACTCAGTCCCATTATCACTTCTCATTACCTTTACCCTCACATCCAATTGATTCTCCATCCTTGTTACACAACTATTAATTAACTCAGCAGCTTCATCCTTTGAGTATAAAAAGTAGACCCAAGTATATCTTGAAAAATCATCTATAATCACCAAACACTATATTTTCCTTCCAATACTAGGAACACTCACAGGACCAAAGAGATCCATGTGAAACATTTCAAGTATTTGATCAATTAAGTTTATGACTTTTGTTTTGTGAGATGATTTATGCTGCTTTCCCTTCTACAAGAAATACATTTGTCATCCAATTTGAATTCCCTTGTAGGCAAACCAATGACATGTTCACCTTTAACAAGTCTATTTATATTTTGAGATTGACATGACAAAGCTTTCTATGCTACAATTTTGTTTCATTCTCAGTAGCTTTAGACACAAAGCAGGTTCCTCCTCTTGAAATGGCATATTTCATTCTTTGTTCATATAAGTTTCCATTTCTAGGTGCAAACATCATGATCATGTCAGGAGGAATTACAAATTCAGGTTTGAGGATGAAACAATGTGAATCATCAAATCCAACCTTATAACCTTTATCACACATTTGTGAAATGCTCAAAAGGTTATATTGTAATCCTTCTACATAGAACACATTATCAAAAGTTACTTTGCCATTTGTTAGAATGCCTTTCCCCCAATTTCCCTCCATTTTCATCACTCTCAAATACAACTAGTCTTTCAAATTTTTCTTCTTAGTGGACTAATGACCTCTTGTCACAAGTCATGTGCCTGGAACATCCACTGTCTAAGTACCATACATCATTCATTTTAGTGGACTGTTCCTGCACATTTTAAAGAAAAATTAATCAGTTAAGTGATAAAATACAAGCTAATTTAGCTTGCAAATCATCAACAACATTTACACATGTTGCATTGGGTTTGGTGTCCTCATAGACAATTTCACATGAATCATCATATTCATATTCACATTCAAACAAGTAACCAACATAAGGGACTATGCTTGTGCAATCCTCAATGACATATTCTCTTTTCTGAATTGTCACTTGTGCTTCAGTACTTTGTTTCTACAGGAATCCATGTGGTTCAAAACCATTTTTAAGCAGAAACTTCTCATCATTATTAAGTACATTTGATTTATTTTTGGTGAGAAGTTATTCAAATGCTTGCTTTTCTTCTCTCCCACTATTGACTTATTGAAGTCAGCAGATTTTTCAGATGTTTGAGACTTAACAGATTGGGATCTGTTGAGTTTCTTCAACTTTGGAGCCTTTTTCTTGAGACTTTCTTCACTTCTCTTCACATTTGCTTCTTCATTTTTGACTTGATCCCCTATCTTCTTATTACCCTTGCCCAAGTAATCATTATATCTTCTCTTGTAAAATGCAAAATCTTCTCCAAACTTGATGTTGTGAGTATTATGAAATGGTTTAGGAATGAACATTTCCTGGCATGAATCAGTGTGATGTCCATAAACATCACAGATTTTACACCAAACTTGACCTTTGAATTTGTCACATGAGCTTCCCATATTATATCTTTCACTGGTTATGGATGGATCAACATCAATATGATGTCAAATTAAACCATTATAGTTGATTTCAAAAGGCAAAAATTGTTCAATCTTTGTTTCTTCTCTAGACACAGTGCTTTTCACAAATTTGACTTCCTCCATCCTGATTGGAGTATCCTTTTCATCACTTTTGTATCTTGACCATCTTCTAAGGTAGTCATCCATACTTTCCACTTCTCCAACATCAAATAACTCTTGGTTAGAGAAAACTAGATAAACAGGAAGAAAGAGATCATCGTTCTTTATGGATTCTTCAACTTTCTTGCTTTCATTGACACTTTCTCTATTTTATGGCACTTTGTAAGTCGAATTCTTACTGTCCTTCTTTTCCCTTGAGCCACCACATAGATAAAATGGTCTTTGTTCTCTTCTCATTTGCTCAAGATGTTTCTTCATTTTAGGAGTGATCTTTGGTAGCAAAGGGATCTTTCCTTTGACTTCAATTCACACCTTTCATTTTCTCCTAATCTTTTACTGCTTGAACTTTTGTCACTTAAGTCACTTAAATCATCTCTATCCAATATATCACAGTCTATATCATCCAATGTTACTTGGATACCAACAGACGTTTGAACTTTTGTCTCAACAGTCTTCATTAAATACTCTCCCTTATCATCAACCTCAACCAACTTATAATTTTCAATAAAGTCCTTTTTATCTTCAAAAATCTCTCTAAATTGATCAAGGTAAGAACTTTTTTTCTCCTTATCCACTTTCAATGAGTAATTATCATTAAAAGGTGGATGGACAACTTTGTACTTATCCTCCTCCTTGATCTTTTTCAATTTACCACAAATGTTTCCAGTTTACACCAAATTCTTGAGAAAATCAACTTCAACTTGAGGTTGAGTATTCTTCGCCTTCTCATCAAGGTACATCACCTTCAACTGTTCAATTTCAGTTGTGTAACTTGATTGAAGGATGTAACTGTCTATACAGTCCTGCTCTAGACTTTTGATTTGATTCTCATAGGTTAATTCACTTGTTTCATACACAAATATCATGCTTTGTTTCTCGAAACATTCACTTTGTAAATTACCAATTGTCTTTATCAAAAAATCATTCATTTCAAGTAATTCACTTTGTACCTGAGATGAAGAGGACTCAGCTTCATTATCAATCTTTTCCATAAAAGCCACATTTTCCTTTTCAATATCTTCAGCATGGTTACTCCAATCAAACACACCATCTTGTTATGGTTGAGCTAGAGCAACATTCCCTTGATTTCTTGGCAGACTGGTATTATTTATGTTTTGATTGGTAGGAGCATGTGGAGGGACTTGTTGGTTTCTTTGAAAGGGTTGTTGTTGTGGGATCACTTGTTGATGATTTTGCTGGTAAAATTTGTTGTTGTTGAAGTTCCTCTGTTGACCTTGATTCTGATTTTGATATTGAAACTGATTTCTTTGTTGATTGTTGTTCTGAAATTGCATTGGTTGATTACATTCTCTAGCAAAGTGTCCTGGTTGTTGACAGTTATAGTAGATTGCATTTGATTTGTCAAAGCCTTTTATGTCATTTGGACCAAAGACCAAAGACCTTCTAGTTCTGTTGTACAACCTCTTATTTCTCAAGTCTAACATTGCAGCCTGCCACTTCAGATCCATATCCTTTAACTCATCAGCATCAATTTGTCCAAGATCTTCTTGAACCACACTAGTATGAATCAGATTTTTGGTCACAAAAGCATTATAAGACTCGCTAATCATGGAGAAGAGAGCTTGATATTTATTTCCATGATTGATATTTCCAGCAACATATGGAGCATGTCCACTAGCCATTGATGAATTATCAGTATCATCAATCAACTGGACATTGAATCTTGACTTTCCATTTTGATTACTTGGCTGACCAGCAACAAACACCCTTGGTGTTTCACCACCATATTCACTTGGTTATTCAATTATGGGGACTTGTTGTTGGTTCTTGGTAGACAGGTTCCCCATAGGTGTAGTAAGAGCATTAGCCACTTGAAAGCTAGGCTTGTCTTCCTTAATCATATTATTCTCAATCGTCTCATGCTCAGCAGCATGCAAGAAACAAATCACATTATCATGTTCGAAAGTTGGGAAATTAGCTTTTTCCTTAATGAATTTACTTGCAATGTACCATTCACTAGACAAAGATGACAATAGCTTCTTGTTAAGATCAAAATCTGTTATTCCAAGGCAGTGGTTCTAATTTTATTGACAATAGCAACAAACCTTTGTATCACAAATTTCAACCATTCTCCTTCTCTGAACTTGAACATGTCTAGCTGTTGCTTCAGTATGTCGTTCTTGATGTCTTTGAGCTCAGTGTTTCCCTCAAACATTTCTACAATGGCATGAAACATAGCAATGATTGATGTCTAAAGGTTGCGGAAAGAGAAGATGAGGTTGCGGATGAGATGGAAAAACATGCAGAGGAGTTGAGGGCTGATAATGTCAAGCTCGCTAAGGGGTATAAGGAGTTGGATAGGAAAGCCAAGCAGGCTAAGAAGGATAAGCAATGGTTGATGTCTAAAGGTCTTTCTCAGGTATGTTATCTTCCTTTATCAGAAATCCTTTTCCGACTTTTGTTATAGGTATTTACTGTTGTTTTTATCATTCGATAGATGATTGACCACATCAAAGATGGGCAAGAGTTGGGTGACTGTCTTGCTATGTTACTTAACATTTCTTCTCAGGGTGGCCACAAGGTCAGTGTTTAGGAAGGTGTTGAGTATATGAAAACCCAACGCCCGCTCAAAGAACATCTACTACATGATCGCAACGTTAGAGCGGAATATAGCAAGAGGCTGAAAGAATTTGATGATTTGTCATTCCCTCTCCAAAATGTGAACCCTGAATTCTCTGCCGGCGTAAATGGTGTTTAATTGCTTAAGGAATACCTAGGAGGGTCTTCAGATGACAAGACACCCCCTCATCCTACTTCTCCAAAACAAGATACTCCGCAAGAGCAGGATCAAGAAGGACCTCAAGCTCAAGAAACACATGCCGACTAGACTTATGGAAAATTTATTTGTAATTCCTTCTTTGTAATCCCATTTGAACAATATATGTGAATTAATTTTCCCTTTCACTTTGTTTTATTTCTACAACTAATATAAGTGTAACTTAGGGTGTTCACATATTTTCAATAAAGGATTCATACTTAGTATGTATACCAAGATGATACATGGGTCATTTCTAGCATGTACACCAGGTATAAGTTTAAAGACAATCGGGTCTCTTCTGGCACTCAGGCCAGGTATAAGTTTAATGACACGTAGGTCACTTCTGACACTCAGGCCAGTTTAAGGACACGCGGTCACTTCTGGTACGCAGGCCAGGTTAAGTTTAATGACATACGGGTCACTTCTGGCACTCACGCCAGGTATCACAATAATTTGTATGAAAAACATATTGCGAGTAAACAATTACTTAAAAAGAAGTGGCACGCAAGCCTTTTTACAATATAGCATTTTAGTGTGAAGTGATACGCAGATTGCTTTTAACTAACAGTGGCACGCAGGCCAAAAAATAAAAATAAAAATGCCATTCTGTCACAATAACGCATGACCCTTCATATGTAGCATTTTTTTAACTGGGCGATGTTCCAGGTTCTTGGTATCTTAGTTACATCCAACTTTTCTAACTTGTAAGCGCCTTTAGATAAAGCGTCTTTAACTCTATATGTCCCTTCCCAAGTTAGAGCCAGTTTGCCCGAAGGCTCTTGCCCTGATGCTTTGTTATTGCGGAAGACAAAATCTCCCGCATTAAACTTGCAGATTTTGACTTTTGAATTATAATACTTTTGAAGTTGTCGTTTATAATTATGTTCCCGAATGAGAGAAAACTCACGTCATTTTTCAAGGAGATTAAGATTGAGACGCAGTTCTTCCTTATTATTGACGACATACAACATTCTTGCAGATGGAATTCCGATCTCCGCAGGAATCATGGCTTCAGTACTATATGAAAACCTGAAAGGCGTTTCTGAGTTTCTTGCGTTCTTTTGGGTTCTAAAGGCCCATAGCACATGAGGCAAGTCATCAACCCACCCTGTCTTTTTGGTTCCAAGTCTTGACTCAATCCCATCTTTGATGCTCCAATGGACTCTCTCAACTTGGTTGCGGGTGAGCCACTGATGTGAACACTTGGTTTATTTTCCATTCTTTCAACCACGCCTATAACCCGCCATCTGCGAAATGAGTCCCATTGTCACTGACCAATATTTGCGGGAGGCCAAAGCGGAATATAATAAACTCCCCTAAGAACTTGACGCGTCCCGGGGCTTCAGGAAATGGTCCCATGATATCGATTTACCACTTCTGTAACGGCCATGAGGATGATACTGGCATCTATTCATTTTTTGGCCTCAAGGTATTAGGTGCGTGTCGCTGGCATGAATCACATTTTATAATATCGGCCACCCCGTCAACATGCATCCCTGACCAGTAATATCCCATGTTCTTTAACTTAGCCACCACCCTTATGGGGCCTGCGTACAAGCCACATATTCCTTCGTGAATTTCTCTTATCAGATAGTTAGCATCTTCCGCATCAACGCATCTGAGAAGCGGGCCTAAGAATGATCGACCGTAAAGTACCCCATCTTGCAATTGATAGTTTAATTCCTTATGTCGAATATTTTGAGCTACTGATTTTTCTTTCGGTATTGTCCCGGATGACAATTAAGCAATAATTTGAGTCATCCATGATTCAACGCCCGTCTGTATGATCAACACCTGGTGTTGCAGGACTGATGGGCAATCTGAAACTTCAATGCGGATGCCTTTAGAAAAGTGTTCAAAATTTGTAGAAGCCAATTTTCTTAGAGCATCAGCAGATTTTTTTCAATTCTTTTGATATGAATGATTTTACAAAATGTGAACTGAATCATAAGTTCCTTCTCTTGAGACAAGTATGAAGCCATTACTTGATTTTTAGCTTCATAAGACCCATAAATTTGTTCTGCAATTAACATTGAATCGATACGCGCTTCCAAATGTTGTACACCAAGTTCCTTGGCAATCCGCAATCTTTCAAGGAAAGCTTCATATTCTGCTTCGTTGTTAGTACTCTTGAAATCTAACTTGATAGCATAAGTAAACTCATAACCTTTTGGATTGACAAACCGAAGACCCGCTCCAGAACCTTCCCCACTTGGAGCACCATCCATGAACAGTGACCACACCAGTTCCTGTTCCGGTGGTGTAGGGATTTGTTGTTTAATCAGACACTCTCTCTCTCTCTCTCTCTCTCTCTCTCTCTCTCTTTATTCTGCGGGACCTCTGTGATAAAATATGCTAATACTTGTCCCTTGATTTCAGGTCTTGCTTTGTACTCAATTGTATGTTCGCCCAGCTCAATGGCCGATTTTTCCAGTCTTCCAGATAATTCAGGTTTGCTTAAAACATTCTTCAATTTGTACCATGTCAAAACATTGATTGGGTGTCCTTGGAAGTATCTGCAGAGGCGTCTGCCTGCATAAACTAAGGCCAAAACCAACTTCTCAGGCATTAAATATCTTGTCTCAGCATCTGTCAACGTTCTGCTAACATAATAAATCAGTGTTTGGACAGGTTTTCTATCCATTAACAGCAGTACCCCGATGGCAATATCTGACGCTGTATGGAGTCCATACGATCGTATAACATTTACAATGTTATACGATATTGATTTCCAATGTTATATGATCGTATGACAGCCATACGATCGTATAGAGTCCAATGGTGTGTGGATAAGTCAAAGGGGGTGTGAATAACCGAAGCCTAATTTAAACTGATATTATCAAAACATATGTACCGTTTTTTGCTATTACAAGGATAGTGGCAATATTCGGTTTTACATTTCGGCACGTATACTATAAACAATATATACATCTTTAAATCCATTAAATCCATTTAACTTGTATTTTTTAGTACTTTTATTTTTCTTTATTTAGCTGCATTCGTTAATTTAGAAAAAGTTATATACATGGTTATGCAATTATTTTCTCCCAACATTTTATATAAATATTAGGTTGTGTAGTGGGCGACCTATAGGGGCGATAAGGGGCGATTTTCACTTGGCATCTCCCACCCTCCCGGCCGACAAACGGGGCGATAAGAGGGCGATGGGTTTTCGTCACCCGTTGATTGAATATAATAATAATAATAATAATAATAATAATAATAATAATAATAATAATAATAATAATTCAAAGATGGACCGTTGGTCAACAGTCAAAATAATTTAAAAAAAAAAATAAAAACTTAATATAAATACCAAACCAATTCAACCATTTTCACCATTTCATATACAAACTCCAATATAAACACCAAACCAATTCAACAATTTTCACTATTTCATATACAAACTCAATTATAATTACCAAACCAATTCAACCATTTTCACCATTTTATACTTCTTCACCATTTTCATTTCACTTTTTCAAAATGGGTTCCCCGAACTCTTCCGGCATTTGGGATCAACTAATTGAGGATACTCAAAATATTCATCAAATACACCAGCAGTCATTGAAGGAGGGGGGAAGTGGTCATGAGCCCAATGCAGGTCGTTGCCAATAAGATAGCGTCGGGCTCTACTAGTTCTTCGTCTCACCGTAGGCGATCGTATAAACTTCAAGAATGTCTTGGTGCGAACGATCTTTTGATGAAGGACTACTTCAACGACATACCTAGATTCGATGACGTTACGTTTCAACGTCGTTTTCGGATGTCTATACGTTTATTTTTGTGCATCGCTTTGGAGTGGGAGTTTACGTATTTTCAACAAAAACTCGACGCAAGAGGATTTTTAGATTTCATTGCCATCCAAAAGTGTACTTCGTCTCTACGCATCCTCGCATACGACGACACGACAGACATCAACGACGAGTATTTAAAGATAATTATTGGAGAATTTTTGCATCGGTAAAATTGAACTTGTTTAAACTAATTGTGTTAAATTGTATATATTAATTACTGTTTTAGAAATTTTTAATAATTTATTTTTATTAGAATAATACAATTACATTGTGGTCATTATCTGAGTATTCCAACTTCGAACGACCTAACTCGCATATACGATGTACACGAAAGCAAACATTCTTTTCCCAGCATGATCGGGAGTATAGATTGCATGCATTGGAAGTGGGCCAACTGTCAAACCGCATGACGAGGTCAATACACTCTTGGTGACCATGGAGTAACAACGCTTAGTCTTCAAGCCATTTGTTCACACTATCAAACCCCAACCTATGGCGGAAATGCGGGGGCGTGAGTTGATTGTTCGCAACTCATAAGGTACAATCATGAAATTATAAAGCAACAATATCTAATTAATTTATTTATTATCAAACAACATTCAAATACAAAAAAAAATAAAGAAAATTACAAATACAAAACCAACTATTCTTGTATATGTGTATTTGTAACATCCTACTTTCGGTAATGTTAATAAAGAAAAAAAAAATTATTCAACAATATGTCACTTATCAGTATTGGGTGAATAAACTATTAGAGGGTGGGCTTGGACTTTAAAAGATGGAATAACAGGTGGAATGGGCCTTAGGTCCATGGGCTTAATGGAGCATAAATACCACTTAAATCATAATCCCTTCAATTTTCATTCATCTCTACACCATAGCCTACACCTTCACATCTCTATACCATAGCCTACACCTTCAAAAACAGACACAAACACTCTCCTATCTCTCAATCCAATATCCCTAGGAAGAGAACCGAACCCGTTGGTGCTAAGGCGTCGTGACGAATCAAACCAACATCAAACTTAGATCGTGTTCATAGACCGACTCGTTAAAGGCGCGTTTATAACAAAACACTTGTCGGCACAATTAGTAATCCTAGATCTATGTATACAAAGTAAAAACGAATCCAACGCAACAAACCTTACTGAAATTCATTAATATTTGACATGTTAATCGATTGATTAATGAACCAGGATTAAACAATGATCAAAAGGTTGCAGGGTTGCAGACCCTAATAATGTTTGCGAAGGTTATAGGGCGAAATTCTCTTTAAAACGAATAGATAGCTATGTATGTAATGTATGGGCTTAAAGAATGAAAGTATGAAGGAAAGAAAGAAAGTATGTATGTACAAATGAAAGAAAGGTAAAAAGATAAGTATGTAATATGTATCTTCGGATACGTATTATGTGAATGTATTGTATGTTGCCTAATTAACTAGAACTCACTCAGCGTAGCTGACTTTTAGTAAATAGACTGAGATAGCTTGCTTGAGGGGGACACATCGTAGTATTAAAGAGGATAGCATATGAATATTTGCCATGATGTTTGATACTACATTTTATGTTATGTTTTAAAAAGGACAAGTTATGGATATTTGTAATGAATGGTTGACTTTTATTATTATTATTCCGCGAAACTTTTAATTCACTCTGATATTTAGAACTGTGTTTATGAGTAAATCCAACAGTAAAGTAGGGCACCGGGACCAGGGCATTACAAGTTGGTATCAGAGCATAAGTTCGAGAGAATTAAGCATCCTACATGCTTAGACTCGAACAGAGAATGGGACTTAAGAAAGAAAAGAAAGAAGATGTCAGTTCAAGAAAGCCATGTGTAGCTCAAGCAAGCTAAGTAAGGGTAAGGTGCATGATAAATTTCATGTGTAATGTAAGAAAGTTAGCTTAATTCTAGAGATAGGATTATTGTTTGTTGGAATGATTGATTAACTGTTTAAAAGTAGAACCTAGCACAAGTGTACTCACAAAGGAAAGTGTATAAGACACGGAGAGTAACGTGATCAGCTAATCACAGCTGGCCAATATTATTACATGTTAGCCTTACTATCCTTGTACTAAATAGTTCCTTGAGTGATGATGTTTGTGTTTCCTTATAGAATACAAATGGCTGGAGCAAGAAAGGTTGTTGGTCAATGAGGTCGTTCTGGACCTCGTGGCAGGCCACGTATTGTCCGAGGACCTTCTGTAGAGTCAGTTACTAACACAAGGGAAGAAGGAAGTGCAGCTGGACAGAATCTGAGCAACAACAAAGGGTACCAACTTGATCCTTCGGTTCAGGCCGCCATTGCTCAAGCTGTAGCTGTTGCAGTGAAGAACCTGCAACCTGAAAAGTCTACTAGAAGCCATATGAAGACCACTGAGAGGGCAGAGGATGACGGTAAGAAAGCTGATGATGGGAAAGGTGATTCGAATGAAGTTCGATCTGTGAAAGTTGACAAGAGAAAGAGAGGTCAAGGTGGGTGTAACTATAAGTCATTCAAAGGTTGCGACCCGCCGAAGCTGACTGGTTTAGGGGATGCAATCGCTACTTTCCAATGGATAACCACCATGGACAAGGTTATCCGAATTAGCAAGTGTCGTCCTGACCAAGAAGTGAGTTATGCTACCCAGTCGTTCGGAGATGAAGCTATGTACTGGTGGGAGTCGGTAGAGCAGAGGAAAACTCGAGAAGAAATTAAGGCCATGAGATGGGATGACCTGAAGGAGTAGGTGATGAAGCGATTTTGTATTGATGCTGAGGTTGAGAGGGCTGAGATGAAGTTTCTAAATCAAAATTTGGTAAAGATGATACACCACGAATACACTACTGAATTCAACCGCATTTCAAGGTTGGTGCCTGACGTGGTGAACACTGAAGCCAAGCAAATCAAGTGTTACATCAGAGGACTTCCACAGATAGTCCGCACCTTAGTCAAAACAAGTAAACCTGCTACCTTTGACTCTGTTGTTGAACTTTCATATATGGTTAAAGATGACCTGACTGTGGACGATGTGGTGTTAGAAGTGAAGAAAGATAGGAAATAGTTCGCTCCTGTCAAACGACCCGGTACTTAGTTGTGGAACCCTAGGGATAAGAAGCAGAGGATGTGGGAGAAGAGGTCATGTAAGACATGTGGTAAGATGCACGGTGGTGAGTACAAGTGGGGTGTTGGGAATGATGTTTGTCAAAAATGTGGAAAGGCGTGTGGAGGAGAGTGCAGAGTTGTATCAAGCGCCTGTTACAAGTACGGGAAGGTGGGGCACTATGCTCATGAGTGCAGTGAGAAACCAGCTTGTTTCCGGTGTGGCAAGACGGGCCACATGGCCAGGGAATGTACTGAAGCTGGAGGAAGCGGAAAGAAAGATGTTGAACCATCAAGATCAAAGACCAGAGCCTACATGCTGACTCAAGAACAGGCCAAGCAGATCCCAGATGTCATGACAGGTACGTTTCTAATAAACGGTATTACCGCTTCAGTATTGTTCGATTCAGGTGCAAATAAAAGTTTTGTGGCTACGACATTTAGTTAGTTAGCAAAATTGAAATGTTTTCATGTGCCTGAAACCTTTATAGTAGAAACCGTTAGTTAGACTTTGGTTAGGATAATGAGAGTGGTTAAGGATTGTAAGATAGAGTTAGAGGGACGTGAGTTCCCTGCTACCCTGTATGTTATGACCTTAGGAGTATTTGATGTGGTTTTGGGAATGGATTGGTTATCTGAGTTCGAGGCTCAGATAGTGTGTAAGAGTAGGTAGATAAGCTTAAAGTCCTTCGATGGTGGAATGGTGACGGTTTATGGTGATAAAGAAAGTTCAGGGCTTAATGTCATTTCGATGATAAAAAGCCGAAGGTTTTTTAAGGCGAGGGTGCGGTGCCAATCGGTGTATGTTGTCAAAGCTACGACCGAGACGAAAGAAGTGAAAGATGTTCCTGTTGTGTGTGAATACCCAGAAGTGTTCCCTAAGGATCTTCCGGGGTTGTCACCGGAGCGAGAGGTAGAATTCCAGATAGACTTAATACCAGGAGCACAGCCCGTCGCGAAAGCACCTTACCGCTTGGCGCCATCTGAGTTGAAATAATTAATGTCCCAACTACAAGAAATCCTCGATAAAGGTTTAATAAGACCGAGTGTTTCCCTGTGAGGTGCACCAGTGTTGTTCGTTAAGAAGAAGGATGGAAGTAGGAGAATGTGTATAGACTATCGTGAGCTGAATAAGCTTACGATGAAGAACAGATATCCGTTTCCACGAATTGATGGTTTGTTTGATCAACTACAAGGTTCGAGTTGGTTTTCACGAATAGACCTTAGATCAAGCTATCATCAGCTGAAGGTGAAAGAGGCAGACATCCCTAAGACAGCGTTTCGGACGCGGTATGGACACTATGAGTTCCTCGTGATGTCGTTCGGTCTAACGAATGCTTCAGCAGCGATTATGGACATAATGAATAGGGTATGCCGGCCGATGTTAGACAAGTCGGTTATCGTTTTCATTGACGATATATTGATTTATTCCAAGAGCTAATCTAACCACGCTGAACATCTAAGAGAAGTATTGAGACCCTGAAGGAAGAGAAGTTGTATGCTAATTCGAAATGCCCATTCTAGTTGCGTGAAGTGCTCACGTGATCAATCCTGAAGGGATTACTGTGGACCCGACTAAGATCGAGGTGATAATGAATTAGAAGACTCTGCAAAATCCGACTGATATACACGGCTTTTTAGGGTTGGTTGGCTATTATAGGAGATTCATTGAAGGCTTCTCCAAGATAGCCGCATCCTTGACTGGAATGACCTGGAAGTCTGTAGTATTCAATTGGGGTAAGTATCAAGGGGAGGCTTTTGAGGAATTGAAGAAAAGACTCACACAAGCTCCAATCCTTACTCTACCCGATGATGACGAGGATTTGGTTGTTTGTACCGATGCCTCGCATCGTGGATTAGGTTGTGTGTTAATGCAACGAGGAAAAATGATAGCTTATGCGTCCAGACATGTGAAGGTTAATAAAAGTACCTACCCAACGCATGATTTAAAGCTAGAAACAGTAGTGCATGCTCTCAAGATATGGAGACATTATCTGTATGGTACTAAGTGTACTATTTATACAGATCATAAGTGTTTAAAGTACTTCTTCGAGAAGAAAGAGTTGAACATGAGGCAGAGAAGATGGTTAGACTTGATTAAGGACTACGACTGTGATATCAAGTACTATCCGGGTAAGGTTAATATGGTGGTTGACGCATTGAGCCGTAAGAATGAAGAGGTCATTGCAACAATGAAGTCGTATAAATTGATCATTAACTCAGATCTCTTTAAAGAGATCATCAAAGTACAGTCTGAGGTGCTTATAAACGAAGGGCTAGTAAAGAAGGAAAGAATCTTCGGACAGCAAGACGAGCTGATGGAATACAGTCATGGGGTGAAGTTAGGTTTGACCTCATGTGGATTTCGCACCGAAAATCTTAGAGGTCGAATCTTAAATGAAGTTCATAAGTCAAGATACTCGATCCATCCAGGATCCACCAAGATGTATCAAGATCTTAAGAGAGACTACTGGTCGCCGGGTATAAAGAATGACGTAGTAGATTATGCCAGTAAGTGCTTAACTTGCTTGCAAGTCAAAGCGGAACATCATAATCCATGTGCAAAAATGCAGCCATTAGAGATACCAGAATGGAAATGGGAACACATCATCATGGATTCCGTAACTAAGCTACCCCGTACAGCTAAGCATCATGATACCGTTTGGGTGATAGTGGATCGTTTGACTAAAAGTGCTCATTTTCTGCCTATAGGAGAGGCTATCTCGTCAAGAAAGTTAGCAAATGTGTTCATGAAAGAGGTTGTGGCTAAGCGTGGAGTACCGATGCTGATCGTGTATAATAGAGATACTCGTTTTACCTCAAGATTCTGGAAGAAGTTCCATGAAGCTATGGGAACAAGATTGAACATCAATACGACGTATCATCCTCAAATAGATGGGCGGTCTGAAAGGACTATTCAAACCCTCGTTCTACAATTCGTTTTAACAGTGTTTTAGTAACAAATATGGTCATCTGAGTCTCTATCGAACAACCTCTTTCATGTCTTCATCCTCGAATTGGCCAAACCTAGCTACAATTGGATCATCTTGATGCGCCGATTACAGAGGAAATTTAGAGGAAATTTAAGAGGAAATTTAAGAGGAAATTTTAGAGGGAATTTAAGTCCGATGTACATTGGACCTAGCTAAAATTTAAACCTAGCTAAAATTTAAATTTTAAACCTAGCTAAAATTTAGAGGAAATTTAAGTCCGATGTACATTGGACCGTTTAAGATCATAAATCGTGTGGGTGAAGTTGCTTACAAGCTAGATTTACCCGAGGAGTTTGAAGGAATTCACTCTACCTTTCATGTTTCTCACTTGAGAAAGTGCCTAGCTGATGACACGTCACTAGTACCATTAGTAGACATTGAGGTTGATGAATAGGTAAACTATATCGAACAGCCTGTAGAGATCGTTGACCGCAAGGAAAAGCAGCTTCGTCATAAAGTTATCCCATTGGTGAAAGTGATATTGAAGCATCGCAAAGGATCATATGCCACTTAGGAAGCTAAAGAAGAGAAGCGCAAGTTTTACCCGAATTTATTTAAGTAATAGTTAGGTTTCGTGGATGAAACCCTCTTTAAGGAGGTAAGACTTGTAACATCCTACTTTCGGTAATGTTAATAAAGGAAATTTTGTTTATTCAATAATATGTCACTTATCAGTATTGGGTGAATAAACTATTAGAGGGTGGGCTTGGACTTTAAAAGATGGAATAAGAGGTGGAATGGGCCTTATGTCCATGGGCTTAAGGGAGTATAAATACCCCTTAAACCCTAATCCCTTTCATTTTCATTCATTTCTACACCATAGCCTACACCTTTAGAAACACACACAAACACTCTCCTATCTCCCAAGCCAAGATCCCAAGGAAGAGACCCGGACCCCTTTGTGCTAGAACGTCGTGACGAATCAAACTAACATCAAACTTAGATCTTGTTCGTAGACCGGCTCGTTAAAGGTGCGTTTATAACAAAACACTTGTCGGCTCAATTACTAATCCTAGATCTATGTATACAAGGTAAAAACAAAACCAACGCAACCAACCTTACTCAAATTCATTAATATTTGATATGTTAATCGATTGATTAATGAACCGGGTTTAAACAATGATCAAACGCACCATTTAAATGTAAAAAATTGAATGTTTGGAGGGTTAGGGTTGTTAGGCGCTGTGATTCCGAGCTCAACGATACCAAATCATGTTATCTCATCGTGATTTGAGGTTTAATTTCAGATCTGGTGCGTTGACTTTTCTTGACTATTTTGACTTTGACATCTGAGTCAAAGTTTTGGATAAGAACCGATGCTCATTCTTTATGTTGAACGAATCATTGGTCATTCGTTAGAAAACCAAAGCAAAGAGGATACATTCGCGTGTTTTCATGACAAATGAACCCTTTATCGGTCTTAATGAATTAATGAATGGCACTCATCATTCGTTATTTACCGATTTGCCATAATTAGGACAACAAATCAAGTCATTCGTTACATATGTATGCTCAAGTAACGAATGAGCATCATATTCGTCATATGGTAAGCACGAATGGCTTTAGCCATTCGTTGTGCACTCATTCGTCCTAGATCAACCAATCGTTATAACGAATGGAACCATTCGTCATAACGAATTGGATACGAGTGAGGCTTAATCAGAGGCCATTCGTTATAACAAATGAGTTAGCGAATATTAATAATTTTAGAATTCTAGTGAAATTTTAGTAAAGGACCTTTATAAGAAATAAAATTTTTCCAAGCTGACCTAGCAACTCGACCCCAGCCAGGGGCTCTGCCCCTTGGACCTTGCTAGGGGTTGCTGCCCCTAGACCCCGCAGCCAGCGGCTCTGTACCCGGATCACCGTTCGTTGAGGGTTTAATAAACTCGAAATATGATATGGTTAGGGATAGTTAATTGATACGTGTAATTGTTTTAGAGTTACTTGCGCCCAGTTAAGGAAAGGAGTTACCATTAACTCTGAAAGGAACCGAGTTCAGGTGAGTTTCTAGCCCCATTTCCTTATTATTTTTTTGGGGTTGTGTGCATACTCGTTGTGATTAGTTAATACACTTACCTTAAGTAGTAAGTGTATGCCTTGTGAATGTATATGAATGACGTATGAATGATACATGAATGTTATGAATGATGTATGAATAATATATGAAAGTTATAGAAAGGGTTGTATGGTTGTATAGTCGTATGCTTAAAGGTTGTAGACCCTAATAATATCTGCGAAGGTTACACGGTTGCAGACCCTAATAATATCTGCGAAGGTTACACGGTTGCAGACCCTAATAATATCTGTGAAGGTTACAGGGTTGCAGACCCTAGTAATATCTGCAAAGGTTGCAGGGTTGCAGACCCTAATAATGTCTGCGAAGTTTATAGGGCTAAATGCTCTTTAAAACGAATAGATAGCTATCTATATGATGTATGGGCTAAAAGAATGAAAGTATGAAAGAAATAAAGAAAGTGTGTATGTACGAATGAAAGAAAGGTAACAGGTTAAGTATGTAATATGTATCTTCGGATACGTATATATGTAAGTATGTGAATGTATTGTATGTCGCCTGATTAACTAGAAATCACTCATACACGTAGGTAAATAGACTGAGACAACTGACTTGAGGGGGACACATGGGAGGATTAAAGAGGATGTCATCTGAAGATTGCCATTATGTTTGATAATACCTTTTATGTTATGTTTTAAAAAGGACAAGTTATGGATATTTGTAATGAATGGTTGACTTTTAATATTTTTCCGCGAAAGTTTTAATTCACTCTGATATTTAGAACTGTGTTTATGAGTAAATCCAACGGTAAAGTAGGGCACCGGGACAGTGGCCTTACAGTATTATCCTAAAGTCATCTCTACGTGAGCTTCAGTTCGATAAGCAATCCAATCTATAACCTGCAAATGCATACAAAATATATTTTTCAACAACACATGTTGAGTGAGTAGATCACCAGTTTTGACATCAACAAAAATGGAAATATATAATTATATAAATGAATGAATAAAAATAGGCAAAAATGTTATCTGTGAGTATAAACAATGAAATCGTTAAGCAAGTAATGAGTGTCGGTGAAACCATTGCTAATGCGATAGGGCTCCGACCATTACGATGGTCGTATGATCATCCTATAATGAGATTATGTTGGACCTCTCCGAATGCGATTCAAGTAAGCAAGTAAGCAAATGGCAAGTAACAGGCAGTCATTCAATTGATACACAACACAAAGATCATAGTTTGCGTTTGAGAAATAATAAGATAAATTATTTGATAAATGGTACGCAAGTGTCCCCAAAACCTTTAATAACAAGTAAAATATGGGAGTGATTACTTACCTTAGCGATTATGCAAGAGATAATGATTAAATTAGAAACCGGCAAGTCAAGCTCTTTGGGATTTACCGACAAGAATCCTGTTTACAATAATCTGATGTTATAAGTTAATAATAAATGATGTTACACGAATAATAAATTTAGGATTTCAATGTGTTTTGACTTATATTTGGGATTGTAATATTATTGATTGAACAATTGATCTCTACGGTTATTGGTTACTATGAATTCATTATTATTAGTTTCAATGAATAAATATGAGTTGAATAACTATAAAATTATCTAAATAATATTTAATTAAATATAATGCAATTGTAAATATGTACATATATAAATATAACTTGTAATATATTAATTAATTTAAGACAAACGTTATAATATATATTTATCATATCATATATATACTTTGGACTATTTAACGAAAAATCTAATTCTGTAAATATAATTAATACGTTTAAAATACGATCGTTACAATGTAAATAATGATACATACATAGAATATATATATATATATATATATATATATATATATATATATTATGTATAAGATTAATATAAACAATTTTATAAAGACGTTCAGTGATGACGAAACGTGAATCAAAATGTTGGGTTTTAATAAAATAACGGTGATTTATTATTAATAAGATATACTTATAATTCACACACACACATATATATATATATACACACATATTTTCGTTGAAAGTTATGTTAATAATCTTTTATTTTTATACCGGCATCATTAACAATTATATATCATGTTGTCGTCTCCACAAGTATATAGGTAATTATGTTGTCCACTTTCATATTACGTGTGGATGTTACATGATTTATATTTTTTTCACATGTGGCGCCCACGGGTTAATAACCTAGTAGTGTAGTAAGACATAAGATCTTTATGGATATTTGTTTCAAATATGGTAAGGATTATTATGTTAAAGATTATGTATTTATTATTCATTTAGACTTTAATGAAGTTTTTGGCATTTATTTTGTAAGTCCCGAAACTGGATCTATGCAATATGATATCAACCAACCAACGTTATTGCGAAATATAACGTAGGGTGATTCAAGACAATCAACAACAAAACGAAGAACAAACACGATTATGCTTCAAAACACACGTTGTATTAACGTCGGGTGCTTAAGCACTAGGTTACACAAACTCGTTCACGGCTATCTTCCCTATTGACGCCAACGATAAACCCTATACAAGTTATCTATATATAGGGAAACAAACAACCTAGCCCAACAAAGCCCAAGCCCACCGAGTTCCTTTTAAGTGATCTCGGTTTACAAACACAACCACTTAAACACAAAATACATCAAAATGAACTAAGTACAAACCACTAAATATAGACCCAACAATCTCCCCCTTGGTTTGTAGCTTCGTCCTATAGTCGTGTTCCATGATATCCACATCTGCATCCTTCAAACCACCTGCTCAAAAACCTGTTCTGATAATAGAAGCTGCCATTCTAGTATATTCCTTTGCGGCTTCTTCAATAATTGGATCAACAATGATTTGGAAAGTGCTGAGTGTCTTTATATCTTGTTCTCCAAGCTTGAGCAAATCTCTTGGATCAACAAACCTATACTGCCCTTTACCCTTTTGTAAACGTATGACAACGGTAGCAGTTTCATTATCAAACATCCAGAACCTCATATTTTCCAAGGTCCAGTCTGGTATTGCACTAGGCACAGGAATATGAGTGGCCTTGTTTGTTACAGGCCACATTACATTGACCATGGTATTTCCTTTCCTTGGATCCTTGACCCCCTTAGCTTTCTTTAAGAAAGATTCGGCAGTTGTCATTTTCAGGAAGCCTCTATCAACCTGATTCCTCAAAAATTCCAGAAATTTGTACCTCTCTTATCATGAGTTAGATTGTGGAAAGGTGCATTGATCAGGTTGCTGAGATCTACCTTCGTCCCGATCCGAAGTCTTTCATCTTCTTATAGTACTCAGTATTCCCAGACCTTCGTTTAACCCACCACATGTTCTTTTCAGCATCAAAACCCCATAACATAACTCCAGAACGATCACCATATTTATCTGAGAATCCCTTCTGAAAAGTGTTAACAAACTTGTGTGGATAATCGAACGATTCAACATTCTGATTGGAATTCTTCATAATGAGGAGATTTTTCTGAATGTGATCTGATTGTTCAGCGGTCTTGGGTGGAATTGAAAGATAGTTCTCTAGTGACTCAGCATCATCAGCATGTGCAGAAGTTTGTGCACTAGAGCTCCCACCTATATCAGCAGTAGTTGTCTTCATAACAGGATCCACACTGCTGTTGAATTCGTCGCCAAATTTTTGAATAAGTTTCTGTTGAAGATCAAGACACATTGCATTTAAGCCTCCCATGTTTGACTGGAGCTCTTTGATCTTAGAATCTTTGTCAGAGTTGCTAGCTTCGAGCTCTTGAATACGCACGTCTTTTACGACCGAATCTTGTTCGAGTTCAAAAACTCGACGTTGCAGAGCTTGTACATCCACAGGAGAATCTTCAAGTACGGCCCCTTTTCCTTTATTCTGCAAATAAGTGTCTTGCATGGCGAGAATCTGAACAACCTTCTCGAAAGCACTAGAGCATGACTGACCCTGATCAATTGGGTTAGATGATCTAGATGGTGCATCAAAATGTGGGACATCTACCTCAAAATCAAACTCATGAGCAATGTCATCAAAGACTTGTTCTTGTGTTTGAGGCTCAGTAGTGGATGGACTTATGCCAACATGAGTCTAAGGAACTTCCGACTCACCTTGTTGTTGTTGTTGTTGTTGTTGTTGTTGTTGTTGTTGTGGGCTTGTTGTTGTTGTAGCTTCAGTGACCAGCACGCCAGGTCTCGGATCATTCTTCCTTCATTTACGTGGAATGAGATCGGTGGTTGGTTCCTCAGGGGTATCATCTTCTTCATTCATAGTAACTGCTTGAGGAGGCTTCAAGGCAGTCGACTATAGAAGTTCTTTGAAACTCTCAAATGCTTTTAATTGCTCAGTAGACGGAGCATTTTCTGGTTCACGGTGTTCAGTTTCTTCATCATCTGAATAATCTCAAGTGTAGCAATACGCCTCTAAACCAGCGCCACATGCTCTTCAGCAACCTGAGCACTGACTGACACAGTCTCAGTTTCAGCAAAACTGCCAAACTCAACCAGATCGTGAAGACCCTGGTAAACAAATTTCGCCCCTTTCCTTGTTTGTTGCATCAGCCCAAAGGAGTTGGGTCCATTGACTTTATATCCAGCATTTCTTCAGACCTTGCAAGATCAGGATAATGTGAAACGAAGATCATCTACAGAAACCTGGGGTACATGAGAAACATTTCCTTCTTCTTCCCTTTCAAGTTACTCATCATTTCATCGAACACGAATTTGGAGTAGTTGTAGTTCCAGTATATGATCAGAGCAACTACCGCAGACATTTGGGTGTGGCTAATCTCATTAGATCCCCCTTTTCGTCCCGACGCACAAGTAAAGAAGTGTGTATCAAAAATCTCCAGTAAGGATGGAAAAGTTTCTTGATTGCAGGAGGATAAGATCCCTCGTAACCCATTCTTGTTAACACTTCAGTGACAGCAACGGTCGAGTATTCCGTTGGTTAATCAGGTTGATCCCCAAATAATAGCACTTCACGTATAATTGCCTCGAGATGACGACCGGCTTTGTCTAAACCTTGGAGTCTATAGTAGCAGCTCCACCTATTCCTCGATGGTTGATAGAAGCATGATTCTAGAAATCCGTGATCATTTTCTTGCATATGACAGGATTTCCTCGTAAGGTGTGAGAAATCCTACAAGTATTAAGACCGACGATCATGGACTTGAACTCCTTGTGTGCCAAAGGAGGATCAAACAAGTATCCAGCAATATTGTGTGTGTCAACGAACTTTAGTGGTGCCTGATTAGCCATTACGGCAACAAACGAGTCAAGTTAGCAATAGTTTACACAATTTGAACAACAATCATAAGTTCAAGGATATGATTTTTAATTATTTAAACATTTAGGACCAATTTTGATAGAAAAAAGTTACAAGGACCAAAAATGAAACATAATAATGATTTTATAATAGATTGTGGTCCAAAGAGTTGATTTCGGTCAAAGGAAAGAGTTTTCAGTCGATAAGAGTTCTTTGTCCAGTCCCACCGAGAACCCGAGTTCTCAGTCAATAATGAGATATCTCGGTTAACAAAAGTCAACCGAGAATTCTTGGTTTGACCAAAGGTTTTCGGACAAGCCAACAGAAAAGAAAACCCCTTTGAATTATGCCTAGAAAGTCGTGTCATGTTCTCCAAAAGACCGATAACGCCATGGATGTGACCTGCAAAAACTCCTTGGGTCCCAATAATGGCATTTAACCATAACAAATATCCAACATTATAAGAGTTCTTTGTATCAATCATCCAACAAGGACCCGAACAATTATCAAAGTCACAATCAATCCAGCACACAATCAAATACGTCATATGTCGATCCTTTACCTGTTATCGCACACAAAGAAGCTTAAGACACAATCAAACTTGATTAGGATACCAGGAGATTAGGTTTTTTGGCCAGAGTGGTGAAAAGTGAATGTGAATTAAGATAATGACAATAATGGAGACCCAAAATCTTTTATATTCCAAAAGAGATGGGCCGAGAACCCAAATAAGCCCAGCCATCCCAAGTCAAAAGATTAAGCCCAAAACCAAGTTATTAAGTAACTAGTAAACACACTCAAAGCCCAAAAGGTTTTAACCAAATCAAAAAATATCCCATTTATAGCACATGTTTCGAGAAGAGTATTTTCGAGACGAAAATAAATTTAAGCAAAAATAGAAAAACAAAATAATAAATAAAATTAAAATAAACAAAAATATCATGAAACACCGGTCTTCTTGTAATTTACCAAAGTATTGGGATCAAATTTCAGTTTTTAATTAAAATGCCGCCTTTATGAAAAGATCTGATCATGGAATCTTATTGATTAAGGTACTTTCACAAGGATTCATGTTCAGCGTTATTATAACATAAAGAGACAGGTTGATAGCAGGTATAAAGACTTAGCTTGATTTTCATTGCGCCAGTGATATGGATTAGGTGCAATTAGGCATAAATCTCAGATGGATATCACTCATGTACCTGTGATGCCTCCTATCTCTTCTCAAAGCGTATTTGGCTTTCTCCAGATCACCTCGATTTGACTCCAACCCCCTAGTGCTTGATCAAAACTCTTATAAAGACAGGAAAATTTTAAACTTTAAGGTTGAACGTTGGACTTCAATGCCTTTCATTCAGAGTGTTTAGGACTTATTAGAATACCCCACCCTTGTAGTTCTAGTTTGACCCTTTAAGCTTTTGAAAAACCAAGATTTTAACAACTCAAATGATATACATACTTGTAATTTTTTTTATTTTTTTTATATACAGCACAATATTTTTGGAGATCAAGACACTAACGGGCTTGTGTATGACTGGGTAATTGCTTTTATGCCTATCATTTGGAGAGATGTATATGGAGACATGCACATTTCTTCAAAATGACTCTCCACATTGAGTTTAGAAGATTAAGTTTATATCACTTCATCGTTTACACATCATGGAAAGCTACCATACAAATAAATGACTGTTCTAGAGCCTTTTAAGCTTAATAACTTCACCCGTTAGGAACACAAAAACAATTTTTTTTTATCATTTTCCAAAGGTTGGATCATTGTTGCTATTTCACGTTTTTTGTGAGTAGTCTTTCCAAGCAACCATTGTTGCTATTTCACGTTTCAAGAAGTTAGGCTGGAAGGTGAGTCTAGGGTGGACCTTGGTAAAGGTTGATTGACGCAGGAAACTATGGACCAATGCTTTGTCTGTCAATGTTGGGAAACAAAGCACAGAGTGATAAACATGTATTTAGGCTATGTGTAGTGGAGGGCTACATTAAGGGTGATTTTTAACACGTGACACCTCGTTAGCAGGTGAGGTGATTTTCATTTTAGGGTGTAGTGGTTTGTAGCCCAATATTGCGCGCGCACACACACAGACACACACACACACACACACACACACACACACATATATATATATATATATATATATTATACACACATAAAAGAGTTAAAATAAAATGACATAGTTTTGTAGGAAGAGTATGAATGACATAAAATTTAGCCTAAATCCTATATCATAGGAAACTATGTAGCCTAAATCCTAGATCTTAGGAAACTATTTGATAGTTTAAAAACTACAAATCTCAACCACTAGATCATTGAATTAAGGGCTTAGATTTATTCTTACTCTTCCTAGAAAACTATTTATTTTTATTATAACTCACCCCTATATACATATAGTAATAATATAATATTATATTATTTTAAATCACAAGAAGGCGACAAAGGCATGTCCCCACCCCCCCCCCCACCCCCGGGACACCCCAAAATCGCGAGAGGAGGGGGGTTAAAGGCAACATGGGCGATATTTCCCGTCGCTCCACTACATATCATCTTGGGGCTGGTTAGAGTGAGAGACTGAGAGAGATCTGCCATTACTTAAATACTATCCAAACTTGCAATTCAGTCCTTCAAAATAGGATAATGCTACAAGAAAATGTAGTTTCTAGAATCTTTATGTTACATGGCCTTAAATATAACTCTCTATTTGTGCACTGATTTTTTTCCCATCTACTTAATATAACTCTATCTAGACAATTTAACTCTATCCAGACAATATAAATTATAAGAAAATTACACTATGACTTGTATTGGTAATTCTTTTTAAATCTTTTATTATTGTTACTTTTTATGTTGCAATTAACTTGATGTTCCTAATATATGACTTTTAATGTTGCTTAAATATGCACAAATTAATATCTAAAACAACCTATAGAGGTAGGGTAGTGAAAAGATATAAATACCCATATAATGACCAGAGGAAAATCAAAGGAAAACTCCACAGATTATATGCGGGTCGATCAGGACTCCCTCGTTTCTAGCCATAGAGTATGATTTCAAAACGGGGTTGAGACAAGTTGGCCTCGTTTCTTCATAATATAATATATATAGCCATGGAAGGTTTAAATTATATGATGCATAAGGAGGTGGCCTCGTTTCTTCATAATATATAGCCATGGAAGGTTTAAATTATATGATGCATAGGTGGTGGTAAATGGTATTTTCAAAAGGATCTTGCTACAATATGATTGTCCTATTATGTCTCATCGCATGTATGCGGACAACGTCTTATATGTAGAAGATTGGTCAAGAAAAAATCTTTCAAATTTCTCTAGAATTTTGAATTGCTTTTAGTTAATTGGTTTCAGGCTTAAAAATAGATGTGAATAAAAGCCGGTTATTTGAAGTACGTGTGAAGGAATAACACAACAGATGGCAGAGATGGCAGATAATTTTGTATGCGTAAAGGCGTCATTCCCATTTGTTTTTATTGATTAACCACTAGGTGCATGCAAAAATGAAACGGGTTGGATATTGGGATCCGGTAGTCGCACGGTTTAAGAATAAATTAAATAATTGGAAGGCGAGGCATCTTTCATTTGGAGGGAGGCTAACCTTAATTAAAACGGTTTTGGGGACCATAGCATTGTAGTATTTTTCAATGTTCCGGTTTCTAAAACGGTGTTGACATAGCTCGAAAGGATTAGAGTACAACTTCTTGTGGGAAGGGAATGATAAAAATAGAAAAATTCATTGAGTGTCTCGGTCGTATGAGGTAAAACCGAAGAGCTTGGTGGGAGATTTAGGATTAATACGAATTTCGTTTAGATCTTTAAATGGATTTGGCGGTAAGAAAATGCTCTATGGTGCAGGTGTGTGGTGGCAATTTATAGGGTTCAAAGTCGGGATTATGGGATATTGGTTAAGAAACCATTTTCTAGTGCATGGTTATCGGATGAATTGGCTTCTTCAGGCATTGACTTTATTGGTCTTTTTACAAGGTGGGTGGGACCCGGTCACATTACGGAGTTTTGTGGAGACGAGCGGTTTAATAAAGTTGTTTCAGGAATTATATGAATGGAAGAAGGTAGCGTTTAATATGCAGTACTCATATGATAAATGGAATGATTCATTGCTTGAGAATGGAAAAAGTAATGTTTGTTTGCTCAATGGAATAAAATCGTTAATTACACATGGAACCACATTCAATCAAAACCATTCCTTTTCACCACCCTTCTTTTTTTCATTTCATTCTTCATTCACCCTACTTTCTCAACAACACCATCACTTAACAACAACAAGCACCACTACCATAGCCATCACCACCACCTGATCGCCATCGTCTCCATTACCACCTCCGCCACCACCATCATCTTACCAGCAGGGCTACCACCACCGCCGCCACCATTGTCACCGTAACCACCACAACCATTATCACTGTCGCCACCACGAGTGTTAATAAAACATAATAGTACATGACTTAAATTTACATGTGTCAATAAAACCCTTTTCGACTAACTAACCTACAAGTTTTAAGTAATTTCATAAAACTTGTAGGTTATTTAATCGAAAAGGGTTTTATTAACACATGTAAATTTAAGTCACGTACTCTTATGTTTTATTTAAATTATTATCCACAAATGTACCTAAAAGGGTATATAATGATAAAATGATGTAATATATTCTAAAAGTACTTTTATTAATGTTCTAAAACCTAACAGATACAGATACATACTAATAATGTTTTGCATTTATTAGAAGATGGAGATGGAAGGAGAAAGAATATAGATTATTTAATTGCTAATTTTAAAAATCAAGATAAATTCTGTTGGATCTAATAGTCAAATTTAATTAGTGGTACATACTGGTGCGTAATTGTAAATTAGACTACGTTTCAATTAGAAAAAACCAATGTTGTTTTTGAGTGATAGAATCTGAAAAGGTCTAATGGTGAGGTGCAAATAAAGTGGGTACGATAGCTATGGAGCAAAGAAGGAATCAGGGATTTAAACTGTCAAACCTACTCGGAAGATTTTAAATCTTCATGTTTCCTCGGATACGCAATTTAAAAGTGTTGTTAAATAGGTAAATGGGTGCCTTTAAAAGTGACATGTTTTATGTGGAGGCTTGTTCAAGATAAGGCCCCGTTAGCTAACAATTTGATGAATATGGCATTTTGGTAAATACAGTGTTATACAAACTGTGTCTGAAGGTTCCCCTGTATGATAAGCGATAACCAGTTTTGACAGTCTAATATGATTAATTGTTGTTTTTCCCCCTTTTTCTTTTCTGTGTGTTGATTTTAGCATCATAATGATATTTGTAAATATCAAATGGTATTGAAGTTCAATGTTTTGATTTTTAAATTTCATTTTAAGTTTCGCTTCTTTCTCTAGAGTACCAATAGCTTAAAACATATACTTTGTTTCGACTTTTTATAAGTTTTATAAATCAGTTTAAAACTACTCCACATAGTTGATTGAACAATTCACGACACTGGAAAAAAACCAGAGAAGGGAGATGTCGATAGAAGAGACCAGGTGGTGGTGGTGGTGATGGTTGCGTAAGCAGCATGGACGATTCGTATGAAAGAATAGAGGCGGGAATGTTTGGAAAAATAATTGGGATCGATAGTTAAGCAGCATCGAGCGTAGAGAAACAACCAAGGCAATGACTAACACATGATCCTACGATCATTGGTTTCTCATTTTCTGATTATTTTGTCATAATTTCCATTTATTAGTATAAACTGGAATTGAAGTTCCGTGATATCAAAGAGTTAAATCTTTTGTTTCGTCATGTTTGTTTTGAATTTTATTAAACCCTATGATTCGAAAAATAAGTAAATAATAATAACAATTATTATTATTATTAACCAGTATAAATAAAAATATTTACTTTTTTAAGAAGTTTGCTTAATTGTTGTAACATCACGAGAATTTCGAGTTCAGAATGTCAAACTTTCCAAAGTCAATGGACCAAATATGACAAATTCCAAACTCCAAAGTTGAAAATGAAAATTATGGTTTCTTGTCCTATAGTGATACGCGATGAGACAGAGGACAGCGCGAACCAATGTCATCGTGTATCGCGATGACGTGGTCTGACAGCTTGTGACACGTGGCAACCAGTGGCACTATGTGTCGCCACCTGTCACCACGTGGCAGTCGGATCTCCACGTGGCAGGTCTACGTGGTGACTGACCTAAGCAACGACGTGATACGCGATCGGTGCCCAGGAGGCCTTCGAGTATCGCGAAGGGTTTCCTGAAATCGCCTATAAATAGCGGCCATGTGTGTCTCAATTCATCCATCCCAAATCTCAACTCTCAATTCTCTCTCTAGAATATCCACACTTTCTCTCTCTAAAAATACCTCGAAGTTCGTGCCGATTCCTCGATAAACGTGCCCTCGACTTCTCGATATTCGTGCCATCTTCCTACGGCGTTTCAAATCAAGAAGGTGTTGTTAGTCCAACGTTCCGAGGAACCGTCTCATGAAAAGTGCCGATCTGGAAAGAAATATCGGTGTCTCGATAAGCGTGCCAAGGGAATGTGATGATTAAGAAGATAAAGAATAAAAGACGTCGAAGTGTTGCTCAACTTTCTAGGGTTATTATAAGCCGACAAAGGTGGGCATAATGCCCGAATGAAATAATAATAAAATATTACAAAGGCTTAATACCCTAAGTCGAGGTTATACTCGATACCTCGATATTATAACAAAGAAAAGAAAAGAAAGATACTAAGAATATATATATATATATATATATATATATATATATATGAATATATAAATGTGTGTAATTCTTTGTTATAAATATTATTTAAGTAATAATGAGTATTCTTAAATAATAAAGAAAAGAATACGTTTCCTAAAGAAGAAGAAACGTAAGATTTTATAAATAAACTAAAAGTTTATAATAATACTTTTTAACTAAAGGTTTGAAAGTAAATCGAGGTGGTGATTATAAAACCAAGACTAAAGGTCTTAAGCCAGATTGTATATCCGACTAACAAAAATTTATACTCGTACTATAGGTGCGAGATAGCAAGGGAAAGACCCTCGGACGGTGTTGAAGCCGATCGAAAGCAAAAAACGGTGAATACGCCCAAACTTTTACAAACTTGTTTTCAAACGAGTCAACTTGTTATATGAAAAACTTTACATGAGACTAAGTGTCTCTAAAAACATTATAAATAAGAGTAAAAGCCTAGCCCGCAGGCTGTAGTATACGTTTGTCTGGATCATTACATATGTGGTAAAATGAGGTGGGCACATCGCACCACACTTGGTTATAGTCACGCTCGCCTGCGGGGAGTAATGACCATGTGTATACATACGGGTACTTAACTAAGTCGAACGATGCGGTGTTTGATGAGGTATTTAGTCTAGAGACTAAAGTTTATATGATACTATTTTAACTTGATTATTCCTAAGCCAAGATGGGCCGAGACTTATGTTGTCTCGATGGGTGATTAAGTAAAGAAAATATTTTTAGCGTCAGCATATTCACCAGCATTCGTTGCTGACGTATTTTCTTAACATTTTGTAGGTAATCAAGAATAGAGCTTGAAGCGAAGTGCTCATTATTCCGATGGCTCGGATGTTTTATTGAACTTAAATATGAATTTTAAAGTGGTTTTGTAAACTTATAAACAAGTAAAACTTAAATGAGACTTATGTCTCATCTTTTGTATTGTAAATATTTATAAATTTAAATCCACATGTTTTATAAAGTCTTCCGCATTAACCCGCAACTCTGATTTATTTATAATTATGGTACCAACTGTTGGTCGCACTCCTATGCCTAAGAGGGGGTTGTGACAGGTTGGTATCAGAGCCATCGATCTTAGCGAATTAGGTATTACAAGATAATACCTAAGCTTCGATCCAAGCATAAGAAAAATATTTTATATTACTTGTTTATTTGAAATAGGGATAAGATAGGTTGGTAAACCTTTTCTTTCCCTCTTCACTCTAAACCACCCAATGTATTAGATGTCATTCAAAAGCATGATGGAGAATTATGTACAAAAAGCAAATGAAGCCGGAATTGCTGAACCACTACCCAAAGACAACATGAGCGAGGATTATTATGAAGCATTTTTCAATCAAGATATAGAACATGACCTAACTAAACCTGTATACTATCCCAAAACCGAGCACTATCCAATAAATGTTCTCGATAGCCCACCGAAACAAAGAAATGAACCACCGAGATACTCAAGCTATCATCCGCCAACAATACCCATGTACCATCCATCCGAAGTTCCAACGTATTCCGACATATCAACCATCTGAGATTCCACCGTACTACCCATTTGGTGTTTCAACATACCTACCACCAAACCCTCATCCATCATGTTTTTCTCTCCAATCGACCAATCAAAGATGAACCAAGATCTCCCTCATCTGACTGGATGCAATGTCATTCTGATCAACGTAGATGGCATACCGGAAGCTCTGGCTTTAACTCTGTTGACTCCCGTCCCAACAATGGAGAAGGATCATACCGCAAGCCCAAGATGAGAGTGATGATACCCTACGAAAGTTTTCAAATGCCCTCGATTGTGAAAGAGACTGCTCAACTTATGGAAGAGGAGGAATCTGAGGAAGAAGAAGAGGATCTAGAGGAAGAATCCTAAGAAGAACCGGAAGAGGAATACCCTGATAATCTCAATGAAGTATCAACTCCAATGGGAGAATCGCTCTCTATCCGAAACCCAACTTATGGCTCTGTTGACCCTTACATGCAATTTATTCAAGAACTCAAGGGTAAGACCTCATCAATCTTCCCACCCTATCAAGGCACGATCCCAACAGAAGAGGAACAAGCGGACGAAATCCGCCAACAAAATAAAGCTGTTGAGGCATTCTTCACCTATTCATCCGACATGACCGCATCTCCGTATCCAGATCCGAATAATAACTATGATATAGTGATGATGGGTTACCGCAACCCACCTCCAAAGTATGGATACCCCAATGAGATCCCTCAGTCACAGGAAGAACACCTAGACCGAGCATTTCATGAGATGGATGATTTGAGAAAGAAGATAGCTGTTGATGGGAAGAAAAAGAAGAAGATAGGAGAGACGCTTCTTCGCAAATGTAACAAGTTAACCAAGGTGGTGAAGAAGTTTATGAAAGATTGAAGGATGAGTGATGAAGAGATGAAGTTTTGAAGAGATTATGTGTAATATAGCCTATGTGTTATATGTAAATGTTGAAATAAAGAATAAGGATAGGTGAATATATATATATATATATGTATATATATATATATGTATGTTGTAATAATATATATATATATATACATATATATATGTAAAAATAATATATATATAAATATATATATATATATATATGTGTGATAAATAAAAATGTATGTTTAAAGAAAGAAATTGTTAAAATTTCAGATAAAAGTTGATAAAGAAAAGATAAAAATGTCTCAACACGATAACAACATAGAGAATGCACGTAAAGAAGAAGAAATAAGAAAAGAAAAAGGGAAAGGTCCTGAGAATAAACAAGACGAACCTATTCCCGATAAGTATATGAGTCAAATACAACGATTGATAAAAGATGTTGTTATGGAAGAATCCGCGGCTAGATCTCAATCTAGGAATCTAGAAAATCACAATCTGTTGAACTCTCTCAAAAATCTGTTTCTAAACCTCATCCTAGACCTTCTCATACGGAAGAAAGTGTTCATGAGTCAAATGCTGATGGTGGAATTCGTCAAGAATTCAAGAGATTAAAGATAAGTGAATGTTCGTTTAAGGATTTCAAGTGTTATGGACCAAATGAATTTAATGGGGACAAAGGAGCCATTACGACCGTAAGGTGGCTTGAAGAAATGGAGTCGATAGTGATAATAAGCAAGTGTTCTGACCAAGAGAAAATTCAATATTCTGCCCTCATGTTCAAAGGTGAAGCATTGAAGTGGTGGAACACACTGATCTGAGTAGAGGAAGGGAAGTGATGTATAATCTGTCTTGGGAAGAGTTTAAAGAGATGTTAATGGCAAAGTTTTGTCCAATGCATGAGACTGACCAAGTTCAAACCAAATTTCTAAATCACAAAGTCATTGGAACGAATCTTCGTGAGTACAACACCAAATTCCATGAATATTGTCGCCTGGTTCCCCAGCTGGTTACACCTGAATCCAGCAAAGTTACACGTTATATTTGGGGATTACCGCGAGAAATTCGCGATATGGTGAGGTCTCACTTGCCACAAACCGCCGACTCCGCAATGGAATTGGCTGGTTATTTAATGAGCGGAATGATCCGTAACAAAGAGGAGGACAAAAAGGTTGTAACAACATACGACCCGAAGAAAGGAGGAAGTGCCCGCTTCAAGGGCAAAAGTATTGATCAACGCAAATCTGGAGTCAATTCCAATGTTCCACAATGCAAGACTTGCAAGAAATACCATAGGGGGCGATGTCATTCTGCTCTGACTGCAGCAGTCTGTGATTCATGTCAAAAACCCGGCCACGTAGCGGCCGACTGCTGGAAAAAGAAAATGACTTGCTTCAGTTGCAATGAAATGGGCCACCTTAGTTTCGAGTGCCCTAAAAACAAACCCGCGACTGGTGGTGCAGGTGGAAGTGGACAAGCCAAAAAGGGCAACGCAAGAGTCTTTGTTCTTGATACCAAGAAAGCGGCCGACATGCCGGAAACCATTACTGGTACGTTCCTAGTTAACGATGCTTATGCTAGAGTTTTGTTTGATTCAAGTGCCAACTTAAGTTTTATAGATTATAACTTTTGTAGTCTATTAAAAGAACCTTTAACAAAATTTAACAAAACTCTAAGCGTCGAGACCGCTAGTGGTGAAATCATTAAAATCTCCGAAGCTCTAGAAAACGGAAAAATCTTATTAGTCGGTTACATGTTGCCTATCCAATTATTACCTATGACTCTTGCTGGTTTTGAGATTGTATTGGGTATGAATTGGTTATCCGACAACCATACTCGTATCCTTTGCAATAGCAAGACCGTTGAACTTCGGACCCCTGATAACGAATTATTCGATTTGAAGGGGATAAAGACACTGGCCAAGTTAGCTTAATCTCCATGATAAGAGCTAACAAATGTTTAAATCAAGGATGCTTAGCATTCATGGCCTACGTCACCGGAAAAATCTAAACTTAAAGAAATCAAGGATGTTCCGATTGTTTTCGATTTTGCCTATGTCTTTCCCGACGAACTTCCTGGAATCCCTCCCGAACGTGAAGTAGAGTTTAGGATCAATCTTATTCCGGGTACTGCTCCGATCGCCAAAGCACCATATCGTTTAGCGCCAACTAAGATGAAGGAACTAAATAAACAACTTGACGAGCTTCTCGATAAAGGCTTCATACGACCAAGTTCATCACCATGGGGAGCGCCAATTATTTTCGTCAAGAAGAAATATGGATCAATGCGCATGTGTATCGATTATCGTGCCCTAAACAAAGACAAAATCAAGAATCGTTATCCATTCCCTCGAATCGATGATCTTTTTGAACAACTTCAAGGCGCAAGTTTCTTTTCTAAAATCGATCTTCGTTCTGGCTATCACCAACTCAAAGTTCAATCCAAAGATATCCCGAAAACCGCCTTTCGAACAAGGTATGGCCATTATGAGTTCACAGTTACACCATTTGGACTTACTAATGCGCCAGCTGCGTTTATGGACATGATGAACCGAATTTGTAAGCCTTACTTGGATAAATTTGTGATCGTATTCATCGAAGACATATTAATTTATTCTAAGTCCGATCATGAAAACCATCTCCGAACTTTGCTTGAAATTTTTAGAATTGAGAAGTTGTACGCCAAGTTCTCGAAATGCGAGTTCTGGTTGCACGAGGTACAATTTCTTGGTCACATCATCAACGTCAACGGTATCCAAGTCGATCCCGCTAAGATTGAAGCTATCTCTAAGTAGGAAATCCCGAAATTGCCAAACGAGATCCGGAGTTTCTTAGGATTGGCCGGATATTACCGTAGGTTCATTGAAAACTTTTCCCGAATTGCTGTTCCCCTAACTTCTTTGACTCGCAAAAATATCAAGTATAAATGGGGAGCGAAACAACAAGAGGCGTTCGATATACTTAAACAAAAACTCACCCAAGCACCTATACTGGCCTTGCCAGAAGGTACTGAGGATTTTGTGGTCTTTAGTGACGCATCTCATTCCAGTTTGGGATGCGTACTAATGCAATGCAAGAAGGTAATCGCATATGCCTCTCAACTCAAAGTGCACGAAAAGAACTACACAACTCACGATCTAGAGTTAGGCGTCATAATCTTTGCACTCAAGATATGGAGGCACTATCTCTATGGAGTAAGATTCACCGTGTATACTGATCATAAAAGCTTAAAACACATCTTCGATCAAAAAGAGCTTAATATGCGCCAACGACGCTGGATGGAAACTCTCAACGACTACGACTGCGAGATTGTTTATCATGAAGGCAAAGCCTACGTTGTGGCTGACGCGTTGAGACGTAAAGAGCATGAAAAACCAAAAAGAGTTCGAGTGTTAAGGCTAGAACTTCAAATCGATCTTTTCGAACAAATCAAATCTACCCAAACTCAAGCAATTAATAATAAACCAAATCTCCTATGAAAAACGTAACAGCACCATTGACTCGCTAGTTAAGGGTGACGATGGTATCCTTAGACTCAGAAATAGGATTTGGGTACCAATCGTTGGGGATTTACGTGAGAAAATTTTGAACGAAGCTCATAAGTCTAAGTACATTATGCACTCCGGTAGTGACAAAATGTATCAAAATATCAAACCCAACTACTAGTGGAATGGGATGAAAAAGGATATCGCTTCGCATGTGGCGAAATGTTTAACTTGTTTGAAAGTCAAGGCTGAACATCAAAAGCATTTAGGATTGCTCCAGCAACCCGAACTTCCCGTATGGAAGTGGGAGTTAATAACAATGGATTTCATCACCAAACTCCCAAAAACGACTCGACAACATAATGCTATTTGGGTTATTGTGGATCGATTAACAAAGTCCGCACACTTCATACCTATTAATGAGTCGTACTTAATGGATAAACTAGCACGTATTTATGTAAACAACATCATTGCTTTGCATGGAGTACCGTTATCTATAATCTCTGATCGAGACAGTCGTTTCACCTCTCATTTCTGTAATAGTTTCCAACAAGCACTTGGTACGAGATTAAACCTTAGCACGGCCTATCATCCTCAAACCGATGGGCAAAGCGAAAGGACAATTCAAACGTTGGAAGATATGCTCCGCGCTTGTGTGATAGACTTAGGAAGAAGTTGGGATGACCACTTACCCCTAATGGAATTCTCGTATAACAATAGTTATCATACAAGTATTCAAGCCGCACCATTCGAGGCATTATATGGTCGAAAATGTAGAACTCCCGTGTGCTGGTCTGAAACGGGAGATAATCAATTGTCTCGACCCGAGATAGTCCAAGAAACCACCGACAAAATCTTACAAATCCGAGAACGACTTAAGACGGCACGTGATCGCCAAAAGAGTTATGCCGATGTCTGTCGTAAGCCGTTGGAATTTAATATTGGTGACAAAGTTCTTTTAAAAGTTTCACCCTAGAGAGGTGTCGTTCGCTTCGGAAAGAAAGGAAAGTTAGGTCCTCGATTCGTTGGACCCTTCGAGGTACTTGAACGAATTGGTAATGTTGCATACCGTTTGCGACTACCCAAGGAAATGCAAGAAATACACGACGTATTTCATGTTTCGAATCTGCGTAAATGTCTAGCCGACGAATCTCTTTCGATGCCCTTAAAATATGAAGAAATAAACGAGAATTTAAAATTCATCGAAAAACCAATAAAAATAGAAGATTCGAAAACAAAAAAATTAAAAAGACGAACGTTGAAAATTGTTAAAGTTAAATGGGACTCACGAAGAGGGCCCGAGTATACATGGGAACTCGAGTCCGAAATGAAGAAGAAGTACCCCCACTTATTCTCGTAAAACAATCTCAAGGACGAGATTTATTTCAAGGTGGGGAGGATGTAACATCACGATAATTTCGAGTTCAGAATGTCAAACTTTCCAAAGTCAAGAGACCAAATATGACAAATTCCAAAATCCAAAGTTGAAAATGAAAATTCTGGTTTCTTGTCCTATAGCGATACGCGATGAGACAAAGTACAAGCCCGTCGCGTATCGCGAAGGGCTTGGTCAAACTTTCTAGAAGTATAGTCAATAGCGATACGCTATTAGCAAGAACCAACGTCATCGCGTATCGCGATGACGTGGTCTGACAGCTTGTGACACGTGGCAACCAGTGGCACTATGTGTCGCCACGTGTCACCACATGGCAGTCGGATCACCATTTGTCGTCACGTGGCAGATCTACGTGGTGACTGGCCTAAGCTACGTCGCGATACGCGACGGGTGCCCAGGAAGCCTTCACGTATCGCGAAGGGTCTTCTGAAATCGCCTATAAATAGCGGCCATGTGTGTCTCAATTCATCCATCCCAAATCTCAACTCTCAATTCTCTCTCTAGATTACCCACACTTTCTCTCTCTAAAAATACCTCGAAGTTCTTGCCGATTCCTCGATAAACGTGCCCTCGACTTCTCGATATTCGTGCCATCTTCCTACGACGTTTCAAATCAAGAAGGTGTTGTTAGTCCAACGTTCCGACGAACCGTGTCGTGAAACGTGCCGATGTGGAAAGAAATATTGGTGTCTCGATAAGCGTGCCAAGGGAATGTGTTGATTAAGAAGATAAAGAATAAAAGACGTCGAAGTGTTGCTCAACTTTCTAGGGTTATTATAAGCCGACAAAGGTAGGCATAATGCCCGAATGAAATAATAATAAAATATTATAAAGGCTTAATACCCTAAGTCGAGGTTATACTCGATACCTTGATATTATAACAAAGAAAAGAAAAGAAAGAAATTAAGAATATATATATATATATATATATAGGGATGGATCTTGCGAGAAGTGATATTATAGCGAGAAGTGCTGGAAATGAATGTATAACTCCATTAATCCATAATTTCACTCCCTTTCATATGATGTTACATACATGTATGTAGGTTGGTTGTATTTATGTCTTAATTACACATTCAAACCAACTACAAACATATAAATGTACCGAGCCGCATTCAAACCTATGTACCTACACACATACAAACATACATATACATATACAAACATACGTACACATATACAAACATACGTACCTACACACATACATATGCACCTACACAACGCACCTACACATAAGAAATGAAGTGAAATTAGGGATTAATGGAGTTACACCTTCACTTCTCGCACTTCTCGCTGTAAAAAAACTTCTGAAATGATCCAATACCTACATATATATATATATATATATATGAATATATAAATGTGTGTAATTCTTTGTTATAAATATTATTTAAGTAATAATGAGTATTCTTAAATTATAAAGAAAAGAATACGTTTCTTAAAGAAGAAGAAACGTAAGATTTTATAAATAAACTAAAGGTTTATAATAGTACTTTTTAACTAAAGGTTTTAAAGTAAATCGAGGTGGTGATTATAAAACCAAGACTAAAGGTCTTAAGCCGGATTGTATATCCGACTAACAAAAAGTTATACTCGTACTATAGGTGCGAGATAGCAAGGGAAAGACCCTCGGATGGTGTTGAAGCCGATCCAAAGCAAAAAAAGGTGAATACGCCCAAACTTTTACAAACGAGTCAACTTGTTATATGAAAAACTTTACATGAGATTAAGTGTCTTTAAAAACATTATAAATAAGAGTAAAAGCCTAGCCCTCAGGCTGTAGTATACGTTTGTCTGGATCCTTACATATGTTGTAAAATGCGGTGGGCACATCGCACCACACTTGGTTATAGTCACGCTCGCCTGCGGGGAGTAATGACCATGTGTATACATACGGGTACTTAACTAAGTCGAACGCTGCGGTGTTTGATGAGGTATCTAGTGTAGAGACTCAAGTTTATAATGATATTGTTTTAACTTGATTATTCCTAAGCTAAGATGGGCCGAGACTTACGTTGTCTCGAGGGGTGATTAAGTAAAGAAAATATTTTTAGTGTCAGCATATTCACCAACATTCGTTGCTGACGTATTTTCTTAACATTTTGTAGGTAATCAAGAATAGAGCTTGAAGAACGAAGTGCTCATGATTCCGATGGCTTGGATGTTTTGTTGAACTTAAATATAAATTTTAAGGTGGTTTTGTAAACTTATAAACAAGTAAAACTTAAATGAGACTTATGCCTCATCTTTTGTATTGTAAATATTTATAAATTTAAATCCACATGTTTTATATAGTCTTCCGTATTAACCCGCAACTCTGATTTATTTACAATTATGGTACCAATTGTTGGTCGCACTCCTAGGCCTAAGATGGGGGTGTGACAATGGTCATGAATGTTCATTCGGTTTTACGAATTATTTTTAAATCGTCTAATATCCAGTATAATAATTTGGTATTTATAACTTTAGGTTTACGAGTTTTCTGGTATTAGAATGCTGCCCACATTAAGAAAACAATGTCTCGTACATGATGCTGAACTAACAAAATAATATAGATTTCATTACCAAGATAAAGTAGCATATAACGATAGATTTTATACAGTATACAAATGACAACGATAACCTAATTACATGATAGGATTCCATTAGTGCATATATGTAATTCCACGATATGCACCGTTAAGGTGGAAGCGATTGGTACGAAACTACTATGAGCGGGATTCATAAGAAGTCCTAAATCATCAAGCTCCATTATTATGGCTGTGACATTTGAGATTGATGTGTTCATTACAGATAAATGTCCAGATGAAGAAGAATTAGGTTCGTTAGGGAACATGAATAGCGCAACTGAAAAGCAAATACGAATTCGAGCTTGAATCTAAGTACTGCCCCCCACATGTGATGGTTTGGAAACTTCTAGTAAGAACAACTCGATAAAATATGTTAAAAGAGTAACACAACTAGTCTTTTAACAATAAGAACAACCACTCCATGACTATCCTCAGTCGTGAGAATCACTTTTTGAAATACAACCGAAATAATATATAATTGGGGCTATGCTACTGCTAAAAAAATAATTGAGTTGTGTTGACATCTCCACGATTGCTAGTCATAAACATGCATTCTACACAGCATGCCGCGTGGATGAAACATCATGGGCCACCCTTTGGATTTCGTAGGTCCAGACACTATGGGACCGCAATAGTTAGGTCAAATGCCATCTCTCTTCAAAATACTTATTCAAATAATACAAAAAATAATATAATATTTTATAATAAATAATAAATATAGGTAATATGTGTTACATGCGACGTATTATATATATATATATATATATATATATATATACACATATATATATATATATCAAGTAAAAAAATATTATTTTAAATTTAAATACTTGAAACTAAAAACAAAATTGAATTGAGAACCCCCCCCCCCCCCTACTATAAAATGATGTGTTACGTATGTCACCAAACAAAATTATGATATCGGTTAATCTTAGGGGTCGTGAAGTTAGAGTTTTATGATATCGGTTAATCTTAGGTATGGGTCTCACCAAATCTAGATATTTCTTAAGTGGGTTATAAAATCTTATTAAATTAAAAATTAATCTCACCAAATATTTGATATGAAAATTATATATAATAGGGATATACTAAAAACAAATATATGGTTTCTTTAAAAAAAGATATATATTATTTATAATTAAAAAATAGTTTTAAATAAGCGGGTCATGGGTCTCATCAAAACCAAATAACTTTTAAATTATGTTATAACATCTTATTTATTTGTGAAACATTTTTATCACCAAATACTTAATTATTAAATTATGTACAATAAATAAAATTAAAATAAAAAAATATATTTAAATATTATAAAATAATAATGTAAAATCCCGTAATACGGGGAATAAAAGCCAGTCATTATATAAATTACACTTTGTATACCAATTAGTTGAAGTTACATTTTTAAACCAATATATGAGAAAAAAAATATTTATTCAAAACTTGTAACATCTTACGTATTTTCGCTAATTGATTATAAGATATGCTTTTATTTACTCGCATAGTAAATTAAGAAATAGTGATAAGAAAATGTGGATTGATATTAAGCTTTTAAATTGGATTGAAACCTTGAGTTATTTTATATTTTGTAGTTCAATTTCTTTTTTAGTAACATAAAAGCGGTAAAGAAAGCCAATTACGTGCCGTTCTAAAAAAGAAAATAAAAAATTACCTATATATTAATTATGAGAATGAGCTTTTCTCACAACTTCACTACTCATTGACATTTATACTTCTCTTAGTTGTACTATATTCTTTCATGATAGTTATTTTAGGTTGGTTTTAGTGATTACTAAAATCATTTATTTGATACCAATGTTGATGCTGTATATACTGTATACAAATTTCCTAAGTACATTTTAAACCCACATGTTTTACCACTCAAATTCCACATAATATAAAAAATAAAACAAGATATTAATATTAACTTTATTCACTAAAATATTATCTCTAACAAGAATTTCTCTTTAGTAAGTTTTTATAATTTGTTTGAAAAACCTTTAAGAAATATCTAGATAATAAATATTTTGTTCAAAAAACTTTTAGAAATAATCATACAAGATTTCATAAATATGGTAAAACTAGTGTCTAGTTATAAAATTATAGAAGGTAAGAAAACGAAATATAGCAATATGGAAATGCACGTTCATGGCTCGCTACTTATCAACTTTGACCTCAACCCTTTTTATAAACTCGCTGTAGGTCTTTGTAGAATTATTATTATTATTATTAATAATATTATTATTATGGATGCACCTTTTCTTCATGTAACACAATTATAGTATCATTCTCTTTAATTAATACTTTTATTCAATTTTGATTGGGTCGTATATTTAAACAACACCCCTTATTGTGTCTTAACAACTCTATACGGTTTGTATAAGAGCTATACTTGTTATGTAGCCTCACAAGACTAACTAATGTATGGATAACAATTTTTCTATCTATAGCCCATATATGAGTCATATAACCCCCTATACGAGCCGTATAAGCTTCAAACACCTGACACTCTCCAACAGAAAATGACAAAACTTTGCACCTATACGGCACGTATTACCCATATACAGAGCCATATAAACGTATATGATGTCCAGATAACCTATATGCGAGGTTAAAAAGGTTAAAGAAAATAACCTATGCCAATAATTGTTGTGGTGGTTAAAAAGGTTAAAGAAATAAGAAAATAATTTAAATGAAAAGGAGTGTTGGACCCTAACTTTAAGTGTAAGAACTAATCAATGGTTGCCACGTTACACGGGGAACCAATAAAAGTCGAAACAGTTTCTAAAATAGACCATTTAAAGAGAAAGAGAATAAAAATAGCCCCCAAATATTTAAGTTTTCAAACTGTCATAAGAAATATGGACTTAGGCGACACTTTGGTATTCGTTCTGACGAGATATCTTGATTAATTAAAAGCTGACACGTGGATAAACACTGACATGGTCGGCCAAAATTTTGAAAATCTTGAGGGTTCAGCCCAAATTATTTCATTAAATCTTTTTGCTAGAAAGCAGTTCCCAAGACGGTTTTTTATATTTCCTACGTCATCCGTACAAATTCTAACTTTTTTTGAAACAAATGTCTTTTATATTTCTTCTACCAAAACGCATTTAAGAAGAATTTGTTCTAAGGAGATGATATTTTTATCTTTTGTTCTTTTAAGTTTTTGAAGTTGAATCTCGTCCACACTAAAAATGTTTATTTCTATTCCGTCTAGACCGACATAATTTAAACTAATTCCAGCCACACCGACAGAATTCTCCAATTACTTTTCAGGTGGACCCCACTTTATTAACTTAAATATTAATTATTACAAATAATTGTGATTAACTAATTTAATATTAAATAATAATTAATTGTTTGTTATTTTTCAGGTTTATAAGGTTGGATTGGTTGGTGCTATCAAAATGAACAATGTACTCACTTTCACCAATTTTGCTAATAATCCTTTCCGTCCACCAACCTTCATTAGCATAAGCATCCACCGTCTCAACCACAAAAATTACCCACCTCAACATGTGCAGGTTTTGGCTGTATTTTTTCGCCCTTCACAAACTCCCGAAGAGGCCGGACTCATCATTTTAAGCAGGTTACGAAATTGGACAATGTACTCATTCCCAAACGTTTTTATGTTTTCGTTGTAATAGGAACCAATGAACCCATGACCCATATCAACAGCCTCCACTCGATCTCCCCTCTTAAACATCATTATTGTGGATGAAGATCAAAGTGTGTTAATAAGAAAAACGTATCGGAAAAAACAATTGAGAAACAATGGAGATCAAGTATAAGGGGAGAACATTTTCTTGGAACATAACATATAAAAACAAGAGATTTGTTCTTACCGGTTAGAAAAGATAAAAATACCGTCTTCTTAGAACAAACTCTTCTTAAATGCGTCTTGGCAGACGGAATTTAAAAAATACGTTTTTCAAACAAAATTATAATTTGTACGGACCAGGTAGGAATCATAAATAAACCATCTAGAGAGACTGCTTACTAGCAAAATATTTAATGAAATAATTTGAACGGAACCCTCAAGATTTACAAAAATGTGCCCGACCATGCCAGTTTTTAACTTTTTATTCACGTGTCAGCTTTTAGTTGGTCGAGAGATCCTGTCAAAACGAATACCAAAGTATCGCCCAATCCAAATTTCTTGGGATATTTAAGAAATTTAAAGATATTGAGGCTATTTTTTCTCTCTCTTTACAAATGATCATTTTTTTTAGAATTGTTCCATAAAAGTCGGTAAAAATGAATAGTGACATACCAAACTAGAAAGAAAAAACAAAACAAAAAAATTGCATTTGCTTTGTGCAGCTCGGTCTTGTCGTTGTCATATGTACCTATCATAATTAATTTATCACCTTCTACTCCTTGATTTAAAATAAAAATAGTATATTATGCCGTTGAAGAAAAACCGTACGTTACATTAAGGGCATCTCCAATGCTCTGGTGTGGCCCACCGTATTGAATTCTAAACGAAACTCACTTGACTGATACCACCATTGGAGTTGGCCAAGTGGAAGAGAGAGAAGAAGAACGGTCCGTGATTCTGGAACGGTTCGAAGGAGTACGACATGGCCCACTTTAACAACCAAATATATTCTCAGATTTATTTCCATCTTTCAAATCCCTCTAATTGGCTTATTAATATGTTGAAATTCAACATCAAATGCATGATTTGATGATATGTAAAAGAGGGTGATAGAAGAAAGAAGTAAGTAGAGAGAAGAACAGGGATAAGGAAGAAGAGAGGATGGAGGTATGTGGGTGCGGTAATTGTTGAAGCTTAATGATTAAATTTTATTATTATTATTTTTGAATAATGAACTTCAATAATAAAAGAATAAACTGATATCTTTTTGTTACAATAATCACATAAGGATATGATTTTTTTTATTAACTAAAGGTTTAAAGAAAAGGATTTTATAGATTGTATGAACTTTTTAATAATTTTATGTGTTTTTTTCTTTTAAAGATATAAATGGATATATAGATTACATTAAGGGAAAAATAGATATTGAGGTAGATGGTGAGGTAGTGGTTTGAAATAAGAACTATTTGTTCTCCACTGGAGAAGAAATGAATATTTTGAAGGTTGGTTTGAAATCTGATATGGCATGTTAAAGTGTCAGTTTGAAACAAAAACAGTAGCTTACCATTGTGGACAGTGACATACTAAACTAGAAAAAAAAAAAACTAGAAAAAAAAAACAAAACAATGAATAGTGACATACCAAACTAGAAAAAAAAAACAAAACAAAAAAACTGCATTTGCTTTGTGCAGGGTGGTCTTGTCATTGTCATATGTACCTATCGTAATTAATTTATCACCTTCTACTCCTTGATTTAATATAAATAGTATATTATGCCGTCGAAGAAAATTAAAGCGTACATTACATTAACAAAATATTACACCAATATAGCAACCCAAAATTACAAATATTAGAGATACTGAAACGTTTGAGGACAAATCATTTTGTCATATTTGCATAATTATGCATTGATCCAAATCAGTAAATATAAATAAACAAGTAAATATAGATGTTAATAAACTAAAAAGTACACGTTTTTTTTTCAAGACTGGTTAAGGTCACGAGAGAATAAGACCATCCACAATGCAAGTGGCCTTTACCATGTGCCCTTCTAATCTACCAATGCCACATAAGCTAACTAACATCAAAACTTTTTCTTTGCAAGAGACCATTATCTTGTGGGTCCTACATCTCCCCTCACAAAACACCATTCTCTTCTCCTTTTTTAAGCCCTTATGTAACGACCCGCCTAATTTCTGATCAGGTTGGTTCGTTTTTCCGTAGAATTCCAACAGATTCAATAGCTTGAAGACTTAGAAAATATCCAAGATATTTTCTAAGGAAAACCCTAGAAATCTCCAAGGAAAAATCTGGTAGAAAGTTACTAGAATAGTCCTTGTAAATATCTAGGATATTTATGTAATATTTTATTATTAGAAGGACCTAGAAAGAAACTCCTAAAACATGAGGGGGAGTAGTATAAATAGATGTATCCAGCCATTTGTAAATCATCCAACAATTCAGCAATACAAGTTCACTTTGTAAAAGCTCTCTTGTTATCTAAAGTTCCCTTAAGCATTCTCAAACAATCTTGTGTTCCCTTTCAAGTCTAAGAATCGTTGCTGCGTTTTGGTGATCAAGGCTGAACTTAGAAGGAGTCTAAGTGCCGCACGAGAGTCTAAAGGTTAACTCCGTGACACTTAGCTAAGGACCTTTTCCACTCTCTCTCATCTCTCTCTCATTCATGTCATTAGCCACATCATTAAGGACAACTAAGGGCTCTTTCGTTCCCCTTGCATTGGAGATGGTCTAAAGAAAAATAGAGTGAAATGTGACTGAATAATGGTTTATGATTAGGGTATTTTATCCTTAGGTTTATCGAGTTTAATTACTTGAGTATAAATTATCATTTTTTTCTTAAAATATGGCTTATAAAATTTTAAGGTCTTTAAGTAATTAAATCCTTTTCGCATCAGTAGATTTTTTTGTTAAAGAATTGTATTTAATCATGAGAAATGAAATATAGTTAAATAAATAAATAAAGAACACTATTTATTATAGGTAAATGCCTTTTATTTAAAAAATCGTTTTAATGGTGTTTACCAAAAAGACTTAACTATTTAAAATTTGTTAACCTCAATCCATGATTTTAGAAACAAAATGGGATTCCATACTCGAGTAGTTAAACCGGATAAAAGTCTAATACAAAAATGTAATTAACTCAAAGTTTTGATTTAGTTTTTATGGGTTGGATCAAATAAAAATGAAATTAACATGTGGATTATTAGAACCAAGTAGAGTATTTATATATATATATATATATATATATATAAATAGAATAATTATGTAAATAGTCTAATACTCATAGAATATTTACATAATTATTCTACTTAATTCTCACAATTAGCACGTTAATTTCATTTGTATGTTAACTTTTCCCTAGCTTATATATTTATATATATATATATATATATATATATATATATATATATATATATATGTAGGATTAGGATCATGTGAGAACCATTTTAAAATTGAGAACTTTGAGAGCCATTTTAGACCACAAAAACACTCTTTTTAACAAAAAAATTAAAAAAAAAATTATAAAACAAAAAAAACTCGAAAATAAAAATAATAAAAAAACCAAAAATTTTTATTTTTCATCCCGGTTTCATAAAAAAATATCGGTTTAACAAAATTATACACATATTTATAATACTTATTTTTTAAATTTTATACAAGTTTTTTTATACACATATATACAATTTAAGGTATATGATCATGTACATATGTGTACATTATGTAACTAGAGATTAAATGAAATTATACACATGTGTATAATACGAAGTTTTTTTTTTATTTTTTTTATTTTTTTATGAAACCGAAATGAAATTTAAGAATTTTGGTTTTTTTACTTTTTAAAATTTTTTGTTATTTTTTGTTTTATGATTTTTTTAAATATTTTTTAAAGGTTTTTTTAGTTGTTTAAAATGGTTCTCAAAGTTCTATATTTTCAAATGTTTTTCTTAAGATCCTTACCCTATATATGTATGTATATATATATATCATTAATTGTTATTTTATCTTTTGTTAATATATTATTAATATTTGTTGTTATTGTTGTTGCTGCTGTTGTTGTTTATTAGTATTGAGGATCTGTGCGTTGCGGTGGATTTTATCAATATGATCAATGTAATAGAACTCGTACGTTGCCACTAGTCGTTAAAATGTTCAAAAAGCATACGTAAAAAAGTTAAAACACGTTGCATCTACTTCTAGGTATTTTACCCGTGAGTTGCGACAAGTTGTTAAACCATACAAAGAAAAGATGAATATTTTGAAACGCACACTCGCATTAACTCAGGCATTGTAGCGCGTGTTATTATTATTTGTTGTTCATTATATATTTCAGGTCGTCAAAAATAATTATTAATTATCTTAATATATTATTCAATAAATTACACTCTGTATACAGATTAGTTACAGTTACACTCTTAAACCAATATAAGAAAAACAGTATTTATTTATGCAAGTTCAATGTTCATGGATGTTATAAACCTTGATATCAACCTTTTAGTATACTCACTCTAGTTTTCACCTACGTGACATGACATTTTCCTTTTTTTGTTTCCAGTAAAACCACTATGGATGCTCTAATGTTTGTATTAATATGAAATATTTATAAAAAAAGGTATTTTACAAATTTGTTTTGGAATAATGGTTAGTTATATACATCACAAAATTAATTTACTCGTTTCTTAAATGTAACTTGAATGTTTATGGGCGTGTGCTTTTAGTTTTGACTTGAAGAAAACTTAGATTCTTTTAAAAGATTTTGCTTAGACATCACACATTAGATTACAATCTAATTGCTCATCGATTGTGATTCTATTGTAGTTCAGTTTAAACATAATCAATGACTAGGGTGCTTCATTAGTAGTTGAACCACATATTGATCATGTGTAAATTATTCTTGAATTTTTCGACGTTTTTAGTTTTTTTTTTTAATTTAGTGGCATTCATGCATTTGATCCACACGTTAGTCTCAGTTATTCTCTCTCTCTCTCTCTCTCTCTCTCTCACACAAACACACACACAGAGATAAGTTTATCTTTGTCTTTGTAGTAATTGAGTAGGATTTTATGGTTTTGATGTAATGTTAAGTATATTATAAAAATATTATCATTTAAAATTATAGTAAGTATTGCCATTCAAGAGAAACACATTTGATTTTTGATAATATTTATAGTAAGTATTGCCATTCAAGAGAAACCCATTTGATTTCAAAAAAGATATTTGTTTTTGAGGTTTGATTTTGAGTAAAAAATAAAAATGATAGAGATGATAACGGTGAACCATAGTGGTGGTGGTGATGGCCGATAAATGACGATTGTGGAACAAAGAGACATGATGTTGGTTGATGGTGGAACAAAGTGATTGTGCAAAATATGTCATATTCTATTTTTGTCCTTTAGTCGTAAACATTTAGGATTAAATCTCTAGCAAGAGGGATTATGATATATTCCTCGAAACACATGATTTCGGCATGGTTTACCATAAACTAATCCATGCCTACTATGACATTAAAACAGCCCATTTGCATGGGTATAAGGTCAATGGGAAACTTATGCCTGTTGAGGGTGAGAGTGCAATCATGGATAACGGAATTGATAACAATCGAACTACCATTAGCTATTTCTACCGTAAAGGACTTAGAAAGATTGCTATAGGACACATATTATATATTCAAAATCAATAGAGATAAAATTCCTTTCGGCCCTATATCAAATAATATTGAAGCGTAGTGATAGTTAACAAGGAACGTACCGTTCACCACATCTCTTGAGTTTTGGGCTTGATGGGTGTTGATTGCAAAGGCTCACCCTTGAGTTATTCACTCACACATATTCCAACTATCCGACTATGAAAGCCATTAAAAAATTATAGACATATTTGAAAGATTTTATCTTTACTAATCTCCAACATATAAGACGTTGTCCGCATATATATCGTGAGACATAATGGGACCATCACTTGGTAGCAAAATCCCTTTGAAAACACCATTACATGCGCTCTATACGAATCATATAAATTAAACCTTCCATGGCTATTATAAAGATAAACGATTCCAACATGTACGTAACTTCTTGTGTCACTCCCTTTTAAGTAAAACTCATTGTTTAAGCCCCGCTTTGAGATCAAACTCTATGGATATTAAGATTAGTAGGAACCTTACTTTCATTCATGTTGATTTAACACATGAATGGATTGGACTTTGGAGTGACACATAAAAACATATAATGAGTTGGCTAGTTATATCATTCTTCAATATCATAACTTGTAAATTGATAGTCAGTAATATTAAGATGTGTAATTATACTGTTGACGAATCACATCACAGACTTTTTAGTGACATTTTCTGTTACACGTATTCAAACAACTTACCATTTTTATAACTTTTGTGCAAATTCATGCCAATGACTAATTTAGTTTTTGCAAAGGGATTTCGGTTGTGTTAGATATTAATTTGTGGGTATCTAGTAAGGCAGTACTATGAGCAACATCAAGTTATCGTAACAAAAATAATAATAATCATATAATGAAAGATTTTCTATAAATTTACTAATACATGTCACGGTAATAAAAAATGATTTTGTAAACTACATTTTCATTTCGCCTTGTCCTATTGTGAAGGACTATTTTGTAACTTTGTATAGTATTTAAGTAGCGGCCTCTCTCTCTCTCTCTCTCTCTCTCTCTCTCTCTCACACACACAAACATTTCAAAGAAACCCTAAATACTTCTGCTCAACGATGCCATCGAGAGCTTTTTTCCGTAACGTCCTTCGCAAATCAATTCTCATTAACCCCCGCCCCCTCCCGACTCTCCTTTGAAGCTAACCATGGTGTGAAATGAGAAATATCAACACGTTCTGCTTTCAAACAGTACTCGCACGAATTGATCTCTCATCATCCGCTTTCTTTGGAAACTAGCCTTGAAGGGAAGTAAGTTAAGAAAGCAACTATTTTATTTATTTGAGAACAATTAAAAGAGCCCTAGCTATTTAAACTATATAATAATTTCTTTTTTTTTTGTTTTTGCATTTTTTAGCTATTGTATTTAGCGTTATTAGCATATGGTATTTGGGATTCTTGATGAGGGATGAAATGTCCACGTGGCCGGATTATACGACTGCAAAACCTAAGGAATACAAGAGTGCTCCGCACAAGATTGCGTTGGTGACATCCTTCTTTAGGAGCCTCGAGCGGAGGCCAAGTAGTGTTTTACAAAATCTTCTCTCTCTCTCTATTATATATATATATATATATATATATATATATATATATATATATATATATATATATCAAGTATTAAAATAATTTAATATTTTAATTAACCAAAGTCTTCCACTAAATCACACCCGTAACTATGATACGTTTACAAAATATGTACAAACTGTAAGTCATACGTCTAGGCCCATGGAGATGGACGTGACACCCTGGCATACCACCAATTGATTTAACGACGGTTTACATGGGTTTATAGTATCCGCAAATCACAGACGGTATTTTTTTATTTAAGTTTATAATATCTTTAATTTTACTTGCATTAATTTAGCCCAATTAACATAGTTATTTTTTGCATTCATTGTCAACTTCTTGCTTTATAGATTATTTTATAACTGTTTCTTTACTGTGACGATTGGCCAAAACGGAAGTTGAGATCGATCACCTGAAGTAGTTGATCCAATCATGGAGGGTATTGAAAGGTTATACAATGAAGAAGAATGATATTGAAATTGAAAATTATAACATCCAATAGTGTGGTCCACTTGGAGCATTTGAAGAATAGGTTGAAAAACAAACCTATGATTAGCATTAGGGTGGTGGGGTCGGATCGTTATATTGAAGGGAAAAATATGGTTGAGAAGATAATGAAAACATTTAAATCCAAAGTTTCGCTGTTGGAGTATGACAGAGACAAGGCCAAAGTAGCCCTCGCCAAAGAAGGCATTTACACATATGGCTTTCTCTCAGAAAGAATAGTGGAAGAGAAACTTTCAAATTTAGGATGTTGAATATGATTTTTAGGGTTTACATATCTTGGAGTTCTATGGTGTTTTTATTTGAATTTCAGAAAAGTGGCAGCAGCCGATAACCCGGATGTTTTATTAATGCTTGTGTTTTTAGTTATAATTACTATGTTCTTGAATTGTGTATCTGTCTAACTAGTGTTTCTCGATTTGTTATAATTACCATGTTCTTGAATTGTGTATCTGTCTAACTGGTTATAATTACCCAGATATTTTATTAATGCTTGTGTTTTTTGTTTAGCTGTTTGGAGGATTAGTTTCGGGTTCTTAAATCACTATTTTTATGTCTGGATCCGTTGGTGGTTGTGAGATAACATACTAAAAACGTAATTCGAGTCTAGTTTGGTGCGGGAGTTTGGGGTGTAACCGGGTGTGTTTAGCGTGACTTCGGGTCGTCTTAGATTTTTATGTGTATGGCTATGGGGCGTGGTTAAGGGAGAAACGAGATTAATGTCTTACATAGACAAAAATGATGGAAATGATCTCATAGAGCACTACCCCCATCCAATTCTCATGCGCACGTGATAGGCCGAGCCACCATCACACACGTCACGATGCTTGTGCCATTTCCTTTTGAATATAAATTGAATTAAAAAAAACAAAAAAGAGAAAATGAAGAATGATTGAGAATGATCCACACACAATAAAAAATTAAGCTGAGTGACAGAGTTAAATGATGGATAAAAAGTTGGTGTGACAAATGATTTAGAATGATCATAGTGAAACATACTATATAGCCTAAGAGTGTTAATAATGCCTTTTAAATCAGATTGGAAACTTCAATTATTTTGAATTTTGTAGTTCAATTTTTTTTGTTACATAAAAGTTCAAGTTATGTGCCATTCTATAATAATAATAATAATAATAATATTATTATTATTAATAATAAAATTAGTTACATGACTCACATTTTACAGATTTGTTTTGGAATAATGGTTAGTTATATGCATCACAAAATTAACTTATTCATTGATTAAACGTAACTTTAATGTTTATGGGTGTGCGCATTTAGTTTTGACTTGAAAAACTTAGATTCACTTAAAAAATGTGCTTAGACATCACACAATAGATTACAGTCTAACCGCTCATCGATAGTGATTCTATTGTAGTTAAGTTCTTTAAACATAATCAATGAATGGCATATATAGTAGTTAAACCACATATTGATTTGTGCAAATTGTTGTTGATACATCTTTTTGCGTCTCGATCTTTGTTTGAAGTATTTTGTAATTTGACTAATGTGCATGGGTCTTTTGGTAAGTGTATTAAAGTTACACTCGTTAATGTAAGGTTCATTCGTCAGAGTAGCTAATAACGAATGAGCTACGCGTGTATTCGTCCTCATTTGTTAAGGGATGTTAACGATTGAAGGTAACGTATGTGTTCATTCGTTTGTAACGAATAATAGTAATATATTGATAGCGAATGAGGCTCATTCATTAGGGGCATGTCTAACGAATGAGCTCGTCGTATATATATAACCATGTATGCTTATTTATAAATAACAGTTCTGATTTATTCCAATTTCCTCTCGTTACTCTGCTCAAATATCCTCTCAATACATACCCTTACACACAAATAACGTAATCAATCCTAAACCTAAATGTATTCATATCAATAGCCTAGATCCATAACGTAATAAGCTAGAAATCGATCAGATTAAAGCTTCTCGCTATCAACAGATATCAAGCATGTTGAAAACAAGGTCAATTCTGGAATAAATATCTTCATGCATCAATACAACAAGTTCAGAAAGTTAAAGTTTAAGGTGTTGATGTAACATCACGAGAATTTTGGGCCAAAAATGTCAACTTTCCAAAGCCTAGGGATCAATTCTGCCAATTTCTAAACTCCAAGGGCTAAAATGACAATATGTTTTCATGACCTATCGCGCTAACGCGACCGGTCAAAGGACGAGCCCGTCGCGTACCGCGACGGGGCTTGGTCAAAGCTTCTAGAAAGAGTCAACAGCGACACGCGGCTGTTGAGCCTACGTCATCGCGTACCGCGATGAAATGGCCTGACACGCCTGACACCTTTTCACCATGTGTCCACACGTGGCACACCGGTCGCCACGTGTCCCGACACGTGGCCACACGTGACATGTCGTCTTCCACGTGTTAACACGTGGCACAACGTCTGCCACGTGGCAGACCTACTGTGTGACGCATCTGAGCTACGTCGCGGTACGCGACGGGTCCCAGGAAGCGGGCGCGTACCGCGATGGGACATCAGATTTGCCTATAAATAGCAGCCTCAGGTCTTCATAAACTCACACCAAAATTCAGTTTATATCTCTCTCTAACATCTCACTACACCTCGAAGTTCGTACCACCGATCCACCTCAAAAACCGTGCCCAATTCCTCGATTCCCGTGCCATACCTCGATATTCGTACCACTCCTCGACGACATCCCGAGCAAGAAGGTGGTGCTGTTGTTACATCCCGAAGATCATCTCGAAGTGCGTGTCGTGAAGTGTTGGTGCCTCGAGAAGCGTGCCGACGAGCAATAAAGATTGGTGATTTCGTTGGACGTAAGAAGGGTTGATCAAGTGGCGTGGAAGTGCTGCTCGAATCCTTAGAAATTTCCAAACGCCAACAAGGTTAGGCGTATTGTCAAATGAATATAATATAATATTATATTAAAGGCTTAAGCCCTAAGTCAAAATCATACTATACCTCGAGAATAAAGGATATAACAAAGAAAAGAAAGAAAGAAAAAGAAATGTATATATACTTATGTGTTATAAAAATTCTTTGTTATAATTATTATTATTATTTAAGTATAATGAGTATTCTTAAATAATAAAGAAAAGAATACGTTTCTTAAAGAAGAAGAAACATAGGGTTTTATAATAAACTAAAGGTTTATAAACAATACTTTTAAACTAAAGGTTTTAAAGTAATTGAGAAATGGACTAAAGAGTCATCGAGGTAAAAGAAAGACTAAAGGTCTTAAGCCGGATTGTATATCCGACTAACGAATAGTTATACTCGTAATATAGGTGCGAGATAACAAGAAAGAGACGCAAGGACGGTGTTGGAAACCGAACCCGATCAAAGGTGAATACGCTCCACTTTTACAAACTTGTTTTCAAACAAATAAACGTGTTATGTGTAAAACTTTAATGAGACTAAGTGTCTCTAAAAACATTATGAATAAGAGTAAAAGCTTTGCCCTCAGGCTGTAGTATACGTTTGTCTGGATCCTACATATGTGGTAAAATGCGGTGGGCACATCGCACCACGCCTGGTCACGACCTCCAGCCACGATGGGCCGAACCAAAGTATGTTCGAGTGAGAATGACCTTGTGTATATTTATGGTACCTAAGTACGTCGAAACGCTGCAGTGTTTTACTGGGGTGACCAAGTGTAGAGACTCAAATTTATAATGATATTTGTTTTGACTTGATTATTTCTAAGCCAAGATGGGCCGAGGCTTACGTAGTCACGAGGGGTAATCAAGTAAAGAAAATATTTTTGCATCAGCATATTCACCATCATTCGTCGCTGACGTATTTTCATAACATTTTGTAGGTAACCAAGAATAGAGCATGAAAGACGAAGGCTCAAGAATCGGATGGCTCGGATATTTTGTTGAATATTAAAATATGATGATTTTGTTAAACACTTATAAACAAGTAAATCTAAACGAGACTTTCGTCTCGCCTTTTGTAATGTAAATGTAACATCACTGGAATTTTGGGCCAAAAATGACAACTCTCCAAAGTTAAGGGACTAATTCTGCCAAATTCAAACTCCGAAGTTAAAAATGAAAATTTGTTTTCTTGTCGTATCGCGCTACGCGATGGGGACAAAGGAAAAGCCATCGCTTATCGCGATGGGGCTTGGTCAAACCTTCTGGAAGGGTCAACAGCGATACGCGATAGCTGGTTGAACCTACGTCATCTCGTATCGCAATGACGTGTCTTGACAACTCTGGCACAAGACTGCCACGTGTCCACACATGGCACACCTCTCTCCACGTGTCCCGACACGTGGCAACACGTGGCACATCGTCCGTCACGTGTTAACACGTGGCACACCGTCTTCCACGTAGCAACATGTGGCAGACCTACGTTGTGACTGTGAGTAGCTACATCGCGCTACGCGATGGGTGACTAGGAGCCTATCGCGTATCGCGATAGGATCCAAATTTTTGTCTATAAATAGCAGGTCCGGGGTCTTCATAAACTACACCAAAATCAGTTCTCAATCTTCTCTCTAAACATCTCTCTACACCTCGAAATTCGTGCCAACGATCCACCTCGAAAATCGTGCCCCGATTCCTCGATAAACGTGTCATACCTCGATATTCGTATCACTCCCCGACGACATTCCGAGCAAGAAGGTGGTGACGTTCTTACAACCCGGCGATCACCTCGAAGTGCGTGCCGAGAAGATTTGGTGTCTCGATTTGC